>NC_135431.1:19201284-19398784 GCF_051991245.1 Festucalex cinctus | reverse complement strand
GTAGGATCCCAGAATTCAGACACAAATAAGATTTTCTCCATTTATTCACATCGAGACGCAGTACACCCGACAGTTAAGCAATAATCCGGCAAAACACACAATTCTCAGACCCTTAAATAGACAGTGAATCAATCTCATTGATTGTGGCCAGACATGTGAGTACCAATACTGACATGGAATTCTCTGATTGGCTGTTAACTCAGTTATTACAGATAGTTCCGGACATCCATAAACATCATATAGCATAAAACAGGGCTCTACACTAACTTTTCCACTACTAGCACTGGTGCGAGTAACTAGTTAGTAGCTAGTTACATTGCACATTCAACAATCTCTAATTGTCCTACTTAAAATAAATCTACAGTGTTTTTATATTGACATCGCATGTACTTACGGATAATTCTTGTCCAAAGCAACAACAAAAATAAGATCCAACAGTCTGCGTAACAATGACTGTGTCGGCATTCCGTGCTGCCACATTGGAGTGGTGTTAAACCTAGCAACCACAGGAGGGCGCTTAAAGACTGCACAAATTCAAACTAAAACTGACGGGCAAAATAATCTGTATGTTTGATTTGGCACCGTCCCCTGGCCCTCCTTTACCACTATCATTCTCCTCCTCATTCTCATTTTGTTTTATAACATAATCAACAATAGATCGCTTGATTTATTTTATTTTTTTTAATTCGCTGCCACTTTTCCCTGAGCCTCGCACGGCAAGCTACCACACCACAACCGCCTCTATTGCGTTTCTGTACAGTCTGAGCGCAGCGGGAAGGGGGCGGGATCATTTGAACTCTCCAAGCCAAGCTTGCGTTCCTCAATGCGTGCGGATCTGCCATAACATTTCATGAGTAGCAAGTCACGCCAACATTGAACCATATTCACAGTTTAATATGGACCACCATGGGTGAAATATTACGATTCAGGACCGGCTTGCGAGTCACGAAGCTATTTGTGAATGGAGAACTCTCCCGCTGGCGCTCTCATTCAAGTTAATGGGGACACACGACCGTGATTATTTTTTTAACCACAGATATTACAAATCCATCCACAAGTACCTTTTAAATGGTAAATATAGTTCAGCGTTGTTGTAAAAGATTATTATTATTGATTGTATATTCCGTATTTTTATGACTTTGGTGAAGACCGGCCGGCGCCTTTAGTTCTCTCGCGCAAAAGCGTTGCTCTCGGTCAATCAGGTGACAGGTGACGACGGCCCCTCTCGTCCCCCGACGACCGGCGCTGCAGAACCACTGCCGAAAGGGTTCTAAACAACGGTTACAACGGAACCGCTCGGCCCCGAAAGAGTCCCATGGAGGTATCCGGGGACAAAAAAATGCCGCTTCCGTGTGGAACCGATCCGGTGGAAAAGCGCCATATTACATATGTTTGTATGTAAATTGTAGTCTGCGCGTGTACACGTATGCTGTGCCGATCAGAAAGTAGCCAGCCAATCACATTGCAGTGGCTCACATTTCACTCAAATACTATGAGATTGAGTCGGCGCACGGTGGCGCGCTCTCGTTGCTAGTACGGCAGAGCCAGTGGAGGACACAGCGACTTTCGAATGTATGTTTTAAACATAGTGCACAGGGAGCATTAATGCACTCGCGCCTCGCGAGCGGCATTTTTGTTCACTAGCACGCACTTGAAAGTTACCCGCATTTGCGAGTGAAATGCTCGCACTGTCGAGCGCTGTAAAAGATTCATAAAGCCAAACTAGTTGAAACTGGATGGAGTTACATCAATACCAAAACAGACACGTAACGGGTCGTGAACTCTGGCGCACGGTCATGAACTCTACTCCAACTTAACCCAGAAATGACAATCACAGAATAAAACTACAGTGGACCCACTAATATTTGCGGTGCATAAACATGCCAAAATAGTTGTCTGTGCAACCAAACCTCAATTAAACCACAAAACTCCCTACACCCAATCCCAGACCGAAAAGAGATACAATGCTGCCATCTGCTGGCCATAGTTAGTGGTTGTTTTTGATTCCACAACCCATTGACCAGGGAGCACTGCACTTAACACTTCACATTGATTTTTGAAAAAAAAAAAACCCCGTAGTTGACGTAATTTTACGTTTTTGGTGGCATCCATCGTGATTTGAGTCATTGTTATTAAACGTTTTTGGCTGTCAAAGAATTAAAAAAACAAAATAAACTAAGACTAATATTGAAACTAACTAAAAGGTGTGTTACAAATACTGTAACATTTATTAGGGCCCGAACAGCGACCGCTGCGAGGTCCCTATTGTTTTTGTAAAAATTATTATTAGGGCCCGAGCAGCGACCGCTGCGAGGTCCCTATTGTTTTTGTAAAAATTCTTATTATTATTTTTGTTATTAGGGCCCGAGCAGCGACTGCTGCGAGGTCCCTATTGTTTTTGTAAAAATTATTATTATTATTAGGGCCCGAGCAGCGACCGCTGCGAGGTCCCTATTGTTTTTGTAAAAATTATTAGGGCCCGAGCAGCGACCGCTGCAAGGTCCCTATTGTTTTTGTAAAAATTATTATTAGGGCCCGAGCAGCGACCGCTGCGAGGTCCCTATTGTTTTTCGTTCGAATTATTAGGGCCCGAGCAGCGACCGCTGCGAGGTCCCTATTGTTTTTCGTTCGAATTATTATTATTAGGGCCCGAGCAGCGACCGCTGCGAGGTCCCTATTGTTTTTCGTTCGAATTATTATTATTATTATTATTATTATTATTATTATTATTATTCTCCGTAAACGATCGCATTTTTGAGGACCTAAACATTCACGAAAACTCACCAAACTTTGCACACTCCTCAGGCCCGGCGAAAAATTTTATATTATGAAGTCGTCATAACAACGCGACTCTATAGCGCCCCCTAGCGTAGAAAAATAAAAACCAAGCCTGGCACGTTTGAGCTAGAGCAACGAAAATTGGCAGGCACGTGTAGCACCCCGAGACGCACAAAAAAGTCTATTGGGACCATGTAGCTAAAATGTACAGGAAATGAGCTATGAATTTTTTAATGTCAAATTTTGGCCTATTTTGGCACATTCACTGTGGTCATGCTTTTTTCCCCTTTGCAAACATTTTTCATCCAATTGACTTCAAACTTGGCATTTATCATCTCAAGACCTGAGAGAACAACTGGGGAAAAAAACTTGCCTTTTCGAAATACTATATGACGGGGGCGGGGCATCAAATATTGCCTTTAAAATTTCATTTGTCCAGAAAGAGCAAATGCTTAATAACTCCCATGTTCAAGCTCCAAAAAATCTCAAACTTATCAGGCAACTTAATAGTCACGGCCTGAAAACATCTATATGATAAAATTCAGTTATCCATGTAGCGCCACCTAGTGGTAACAATAATTGTCATACTTTACGTTTTTAGCTACTGTGCTGAGCTCGTTGAAGGGATCCAGTTGAAAATTGGTCAGAAAAGCCTTAAGATGTTGATCATGCCCAACACCGAATATTGTAACTTTTCGCCAAAGGGCGTGGCCGCTACGGTGCCGCAAAGTCTGAAGATTTCTCGTGACAACAAAAGCTGCATTAACTTGACCGAGATGATGCTATCTTCTCAAAATTTTACACAATTGATGAGAGTCCAGCCCTAAAGACATCTACAAACTTATATTTCATCTTACTGATAGCGCCACCTACTGGCAATTTTTTTTCTTACGATTTTTCATCAATGTTTTTCTCCAACCATGTTAACTGGACCTACCTCATATTTGCTCAGATGAGGGTGTCGGCCTTCATGCTGTCACAACACGAAGTTTGTGAGTTTTCGCGAGTCGCTGTGGGCGTGGCTAAGCGCTGTTCGCCAAGAAAACAACGCCAATTTTGAGGGCCTAAACTGGCACAGAAACACACGAAACTTGGCACACACAGCTGGCCTGGCAAAATGAGCAATTTTTTATCGGCGATTGTGCTATTTTTACAAAAATGACTCAATAGCGCCCCCTAGAAATCTTTAACGAAACAGCCCCAGTTGTACGTTTAAGCAAGAACGACGAATATTTTTAGGTGTATGAGGGAGCCCAAGACCTACAAAAAAGTCTCTTGTACCCATATGCTAAAATGAACAGGAAGTGAGCTACGAATTTTTGAATGTCCCATTTTTGACGATTTTTGCACATTCACAGGGGGCAGACTTTTGCCCACTTCTCCTACACGTTTCATCCGACTGAGTTAAGACTTGGCCTGGACCATGTCAAGACCTGAGCCAACGACAGGGGGAAAAATTTTGACTTTTCAAAATACTATATGATGAGGGCGGGGCATCAAAATTTGTGTTTCGCAATGAAAAAGGATATGCTTGATAACTCCCCGGTACATGCTCCAAAAAATCCCAAACTTGACATGTATGTTTATCGTCAAGGCCTGAAGTTATCTCTATGACAACATTCAGTTATATATGCAGCGCCACCTAGCCCTTGAGGCATAAAAAAAAAATACCCCACATACGGTATTTTGTACAAAAAATGTAAACTCATTCTAAGTGTGATAACTAAGTCATTTATGAATATTCTTTTAGTTTCCACCACTCAAAATGTTCACTGGCATCAGACTTATCCAAACATATATATATTTTTATTTATTTTTGATAGCCTTTATGGACATTAAAAGCAATATCGTGAATGAAGGATATGCTTAATAACTCCACGGTACATGCTCCAAAAAAAATCCCACACTTGACATGTATGCTTATAATCAAGGCCTGAAGGTATCTCTATGACAACATTCAGTTATAAATACAGCGCCACCTAGCCCTTGAGGCATTTATATATATATATATATATATAAAAAAACACATACGGTGTTTTGTACAAAAAATGTACACTCATTCTAAGTGTGATAACTAAGTCATTTATGAATATTCTTTTAGTTTCCACCACTCAAATTGTTCACTGGCTTCACACCGATCCAAACGTATGTACGTTTCCATTTTGTTTTATTCATTTTTAATTGCCCCTTTGGACAATAAAAGTAACATTGTGCAATGAGTACAACGAGCGATGATGTGTATATACACTTTTACAAAAAATACCAATCAGGGCAACTCATTGCCTAAAAATAAAAAAGGACGCTGATTTTTGCAGGTCTTAACAATCACCAAAACCCGTTGAGCTTGACAGACACTGGCAAAAAAAATATTCTACATGTAAACGTTTATTATGCCATTTTCAAAGAAATTTTGCTTCCAATATGCCAGTACCCCAACGTGCCAGTACCCTAACATGCAAGTACCCCAACGTGCAAGGACCCCAACGTGGCCCGGGCTGCGAGGGCCCTTTATAGCTGCTCGCAGCTCTAGTTAGGGCCCGAGCAGCGACCGCTGCGAGGTCCCTATTGTTTTTGTAAAAATTATTAGGGCCCGAGCAGCGACCGCTGCGAGGTCCCTATTGTTTTTCGTTCGAATTATTATTATTATTATTATTATTATTATTCTCCGTAAACGATCGCATTTTTGAGTACCTAAACATTCACGAAAACTCACCAAACTTTGCACACTCCTCAGGCCCGGCGAAAAATTTGATATTATGAAGTCGTCATAACAACGCGACTCTATAGCGCCACCTAGCGTAGAAAAATAAAAACCAAGCCTGGCACGTTTGAGCTAGAGCAACGAAAATTGGCAGGCACGTGTAGCACCCCGAGACGCACAAAAAAGTCTATTGGGACCATGTAGCTAAAATGTACAGGAAATGAGCTATGAATTTTTTTATGTCCAATTTTGGCCTATTTTGGCACATTCACTGTGGTCATGCTTTTTCCCCCTTTGCAAACATTTTTCATCCAATTGACTTCAAACTTGGCATTTATCATCTCAAGACCTGAGAGAACAACTGGGCAAAAAGTCTTGCCTTTTCGAAATACTATATGATGGGGGCGGGGCATCAAATATTGTCTTTAAAATTTCATTTGTCCAGAAAGAGCAAATGCTTAATAACTCCCATGTTCAAGCTCCAAAAAATCTCAAACTTCTCAGGCAACGTAATAGTCACGGCCTGAAAACATCTATATGATAAAATTCAGTTATACATATAGCGCCACCTAGTGGTGACAATAAATGTCATACTTTACGTTTTTAGCTACTGCGCTGAGCTCGTTGAAGGGATCCAGTTGAAAGTTGGTCAGAAAAGCCTTAAGATGTTGATCATGCCCAACACCGAATATTGGAACTTTTCGCCAAAGGGCGTGGCCGCTACGGTGCCGCAAAGTCTGAAGATTTCTCGTGACAACAAAAGCTGCATTAACTTGACCGAGATGATGCTATCTTCTCAAAATTTTACACAATTGATGAGAGTCCAGCCCTAAAGACATCTACGAACTTATATTTCATCTTACTGATAGCGCCACCTAGTGGCAATTTTTTTTCTTACGAATTTTCTTGTACATTTTTTCTCCAAACACGTTAACTGGACCAACCTCATATTTGCTCAGATGAGGGTTTCGGCCTTCATGATGTCACAACACGAAGTTTGTGAGTTTTCGCGAATCGCTGTGGGCGTGGCTAAGCACTGTTCGCCAAGAAAACAACGCCAGTTTTGAGGGTCTAAACATGCGCAGAAACTCATGAAACTTGGCACACACATCTGGCCTGGTAAAATGAACAATATTTTATTGTTGATTGTGCTATTTTTACAAAAATGACTCAATAGCGCCCCCTAGAAATTTTTAACGAAGCAGCCCCGATTGTACGTTTAAGCAAGATCTACGAAAATTTTTACGTGTATGAGGGAGCCAAAGACCTACAAAAAAAGTCTCTTGGACCCATATGCTAAAATGAACAGGAAGTGAGCTACGAATTTTTGAATGTCCCATTTTTTACGATTTTTGCACATTTTCAGAGGGCATACTTTTGCCCACTTCTCCTACACGTTTTATCCGACTGACTTATGACTTGACCTGGACCATGCCAAGACCTGAGCCAACAACAGACGGAAAAATCTTGACTTTTGGAAATACTATATGATGAGGGCGGGGCATCAAAATTTGTGTTTCGCACTGAAAAAGGATATGCTTAATAACTCCCCGATACATGCTCCAAAAAATCCCAAACTTGACATGTATGTTTATCGTCAAGGCCTGAAGTTATCTCTATGACAACATTCAGTTATATATGCAGCGCCACCTAGCCCTTGAGGCATAAAAAAAAATACCCCACATACGGTATTTTGTACAAAAAATGTACACTCATTCTAAGTGTGATAACTAAGTCATTTATGAATATTCTTTTAGTTTCCACCACTCAAATTGTTCACTGGCTTCACACCGATCCAAACGTATGTATGTTTACATTTTGTTTTATTCATTTTTGATTGCCCCTTTGGACAATAAAAGTAACATTGTGCAATGAGTACAATGAGCGATGATGTGTATATACACTTTTACAAAAAAATACCAATCAGGGCAACTCATTGCCTAAAAATAAAAAAGGACGCTGATTTTTGCAGGTCTTAACAATCACCAAAACCCGTTGAGCTTGACACACACACTGGCAAAAAAATATTCTACATGTAAACGTTTATTATGCCATTTTCAAAGAAATTTTGCTTCCAATATGCCAGTACCCCAATGTGCCAGTACCCCAACGTGCAAGTACCCCAACGTGCAAGGACCCCAACGTGGCCCGGGCTGCGAGGGCCCTTTATAGCTGCTCGCAGCTCTAGTTATTAGGGCCCGAGCAGCGACCGCTGCGAGGTCCCTATTGTTTTTCGTTCGAATTATTATTATTATTATTATTATTATTATTATTAGGGCCCGAGCAGCGACCGCTGCGAGGTCCCTATTGTTTTTCGTTCGATGATGTCACAACACGAAGTTTGTGAGTTTTCGCGAATCGCTGTGGGCGTGGCTAAGCACTGTTCGCCAAGAAAACAACGCCAGTTTTGATGGTCTAAACATGTGCAGAAACTCATGAAACTTGGCACACACATCTGGCCTGGTAAAATGAGCAATATTTTATTGTTGATTGTGCTATTTTTAAAAAAATGACTCAATAGCGCCCCCTCGAAATTTTTAATGAAGCAGCCCCGGTTGTACGTTTAAGCAAGAACGACGAATATTTTTAGGTGTATGAGGGAGCCCAAGACCTACAAAAAAGTCTCTTGTACCCATATGCTAAAATGAACAGGAAGTGAGCTACGAATTTTTGAATGTCCCATTTTTGACGATTTTTGCACATTCACAGGGGGCAGACTTTTGCCCACTTCTCCTATACGTTTCATCCGACTGAGTTAAGACTTGGCCTGGACCATGTCAAGACCTGAGCCAACGACAGGGGGAAAAATTTTGACTTTTCGAAATACTATATGATGAGGGCGGGGCATCAAAATGTGTGTTTCGCAATGAAAAATGATATGCTTGATAACTCCCCGATACATGCTCCAAAAAATCCCAAACTTGACATGTATGTTTATCATCAAGGCCTGAAGTTATTTCTATGACAACATTCAGTTATATATGCAGCGCCACCTAGCCCTTGAGGCATGAAAAAAAAATACCACACATACGGTATTTTGTACAAAAAATGTAAACTCATTCTAAGTGTGATAACTAAGTCATTTATGAATATTCTTTTAGTTTCCACCACTCAAAATGTTCACTGGCATCAGACTTATCCAAACATATATATATTTTTATTTATTTTTGATAGCCTCTATGGACATTAAAAGCAATATCGTGAATGAAGGATATGCTTAATAACTCCACGGTACATGCTCCAAAAAAAATCCCACACTTGACATGTATGCTTATAATCAAGGCCTGAAGGTATCTCTATGACAACATTCAGTTATAAATACAGCGCCACCTAGCCCTTGAGGCTTATATAAAAAAAAATAAAAAATACCCCACATACGGTATTTTGTACAAAAAATGTACAATCATTCTAAGTGTGATAACTAAGTCATTTATGAATATTCTTTTAGTTTCCACCACTCAAATTGTTCACTGGCTTCACACCGATCCAAACGTATGTACGTTTCCATTTTGTTTTATTCATTTTTGATTGCCCCTTTGGACAATAAAAGTAACATTGTGCAATGAGTACAACGAGCGATGATGTATATATACACTTTTACAAAAAATATCAATCAGGGCAACTCATTGCCTAAAAATAAAAAAGGACGCTGATTTTTGCAGGTCTTAACAATCACCAAAACCCGTTGAGCTTGACACACACTGGCAAAAAAATATTCTACATGTAAACGTTTATTATGCCATTTTCAAAGAAATTTTGCTTCCAATATGCCAGTACACGAATGTGCAAGTACCCCAACGTGCAAGGACCCCAATGTGGCCCGGGCTGCGAGGGCCCTTTATAGCTGCTCGCAGCTCTAGTTATTATTCTTCTTCTTCTTCTTCTTCTTCTTCTCCGTAAACGATCACGATTTTGGGTACCTAAACATTTACGAAAACTCACCAAACTTTGCACACTCCTCAGGCCCGGCGAAAAATTTGATATTATGAAGTCGTCATAACAACGCGACTCTATAGCGCCCCCTAGCATAGAAAAATAAAAACCAAGCCCGGCATGTTTGAGCTAGAGCAACGAAAATTGGCAGGCACGTGTAGCACCCCGAGACGCACAAAAAAGTCTATTGGGACCATGTAGCTAAAATGTACAGGAAGTGAGCTATTAATTTTTTAATGTCCAATTTTGGCCTATTTTGGCACATTCACTGTGGTCATGCTTTTTCCCCCTTTGCAAACATTTTTTATCCAATTGACTTCAAACTTGGCATTTATCATCTCAAGACCTGAGAGAACAACTGGGGAAAAAATCTTGCCTTTTCGAAATACTATATGACGGGGGCGGGGCATCAAATATTGCCTTTAAAATTTCATTTGTCCAGAAAGAGCAAATGCTTAATAACTCCCATGTTCAAGCTCCAAAAAATCTCAAACTTATCAGGCAACTTAATAGTCACGGCCTGAAAACATCTATATGATAAAATTCAGTTATCCATGTAGCGCCACCTAGTGGTAACAATAATTGTCATACTTTACGTTTTTAGCTACTGTGCTGAGCTCGTTGAAGGGATCCAGTTGAAAATTGGTCAGAAAAGCCTTAAGATGTTGATCATGCCCCACACCGAATATTGTAACTTTTCGCCAAAGGGCGTGGCCGCTACGGTGCCGCAAAGTCTGAAGATTTCTCGTGACAACAAAAGCTGCATTAACTTGACCGAGATGATGCTATCTTCTCAAAATTTTACACAATTGATGAGAGTCCAGCCCTAAAGACATCTACAAACTTATATTTCATCTTACTGATAGCGCCACCTACTGGCAATTTTTTTTCTTACGATTTTTCTTCAATGTTTTTCTCCAACCATGTTAACTGGACCTACCTCATATTTGCTCAGATGAGGGTGTCGGCCTTCATGCTGTCACAACACGAAGTTTGTGAGTTTTCGCGAGTCGCTGTGGGCGTGGCTAAGCGCTGTTCGCCAAGAAAACAACGCCAATTTTGAGGGCCTAAACTGGCACAAAAACTCCTGAAACTTGGCACACACATCTGGCCTGGTAAAATGAGCAATATTTTATTGTTGATTGTGCTATTTTTACAAAAATGACTCAATAGCGCCCCCTCGAAATTTTTAACGAAGCAGCCCCGGTTGTACGTTTAAGCAAGAACGACGAATATTTTTAGGTGTATGAGGGAGCCCAAGACCTACAAAAAACTCTCTTGTACCCATATGCTAAAATGAACAGGAAGTGAGCTACGAATTTTTGAATGTCCCATTTTTGACGATTTTTGCACATTCACAGGGGGCAGACTTTTGCCCACTTCTCCTACACGTTTCATCCGACTGAGTTAAGACTTGGCCTGGACCATGTCAAGACCTGAGCCAACGACAGGGGGAAAAATTTTGACTTTTCGAAATACTATATGATGAGGGCGGGGCATCAAAATTTGTGTTTCGCAATGTAAAAGGATATGCTTGATAACTCCCCGGGACATGCTCCAAAAAATCCCAAACTTGACATGTATGTTTATCGTCAAGGCCTGAAGTTATCTCTATGACAACATTCAGTTATATATGCAGCGCCACCTAGCCCTTGAGGCATGAAAAAAAAATACCCCACATACGGTATTTTGTACAAAAAATGTACACTCATTCTAAGTGTGATAACTAAGTCATTTATGAATATTCTTTTAGTTTCCACCACTCAAACTGTTCACTGGCTTCACACCGATCCAAACGCATGTACGTTTCAATTTTGTTTTATTCATTTTTGATTGCCCCTTTGGACAATAAAAGTAACATTGTGCAATGAGTACAACGAGCGATGATGTGTATATACACTTTTACAAAAAAATACCAATCAGGGCAACTCATTGCCTAAAAATAAAAAAGGACGCTGATTTTTGCAGGTCTTAACAATCACCAAAACCCGTTGAGCTTGACACACACACTGGCAAAAAAATATTCTACATGTAAACGTTTATTATGCCATTTTCAAAGAAATTTTGCTTCCAATATGCCAGTACCCCAATGTGCCAGTACCCCAACGTGCAAGTACCCCAACGTGCAAGGACCCCAACGTGGCCCGGGCTGCGAGGGCCCTTTATAGCTGCTCGCAGCTCTAGTTAGGGCCCGAGCAGCGACCGCTGCGAGGTCCCTATTGTTTTTGTAAAAATTATTATTATTATTATTATTATTATTATTATTATTATTAGGGCCCGAGCAGCGACCGCTGCGAGGTCCCTATTGTTTTTGTAAAAATTATTATTATTAGGGCCCGAGCAGCTACCGCTGCGAGGTCCCTATTGTTTTTCGATCGGATTATTATTATTATTATTATTATTATTCTTCTTCTTTTTCTCCGTAAACGATCACGATTTTGGGTACCTAAACATTTACGAAAACTCACCAAACTTTGCACACTCCTCAGGCCCGGCGAAAAATTTGATATTATGAAGTCGTCATAACAACGCGACTCTATAGCGCCCCCTAGCATAGAAAAATAAAAACCAAGCCCGGCATGTTTGAGCTAGAGCAACAAAAATTGGCAGGCACGTGTAGCACCCCGAGACGCACAAAAAAGTCTATTGGGACCATGTAACTAAAATGTACAGGAAGTGAGCTATGAATTTTTTAATGTCCAATTTTGGCCTATTTTGGCACATTCACTGTGGTCATGCTTTTTCCCCCTTTGCAAACATTTTTCATCCAATTGACTTCAAACTTGGCATTTATCATCTCAAGACCTGAGAGAACAACTGGGGAAAAAATCTTGCCTTTTCGAAATACTATATGACGGGGGCGGGGCATCAAATATTGCCTTTAAAATTTCATTTGTCCAGAAAGAGCAAATGCTTAATAACTCCCATGTTCAAGCTCCAAAAAATCTCAAACTTATCAGGCAACTTAATAGTCAAGGCCTGAAAACATCTATATGATAAAATTCAGTTATCCATGTAGCGCCACCTAGTGGTAACAATAATTGTCATACTTTACGTTTTTAGCTACTGTGCTGAGCTCGTTGAAGGGATCCAGTTGAAAATTGGTCAGAAAAGCCTTAAGATGTTGATCATGCCCCACACCGAATATTGTAACTTTTCGCCAAAGGGCGTGGCCGCTACGGTGCCGCAAAGTCTGAAGATTTCTCGTGACAACAAAAGCTGCATTAACTTGACCGAGATGATGCTATCTTCTCAAAATTGTACACAATTGATGAGAGTCCAGCCCTAAAGACATCTTCGAACTTATATTTCATCTTACTGATAGCGCCACCTAGTGGCAATTTTTTTTCTTACGAATTTTCTTCTACGTTTTTCTCCAAACACGTTAACTGGACCAACCTCATATTTGCTCAGATGAGGGTTTCGGCCTTCATGATGTCACAACACGAAGTTTGTGAGTTTTCGCGAATCGCTGTGGGCGTGGCTAAGCACTGTTCGCCAAGAAAACAACGCCAGTTTTGAGGGTCTAAACATGCGCAGAAACTCATGAAACTTGACACACACATCTGGCCTGGTAAAATGAGCAATATTTTATTGTTGATTGTGCTATTTTTAAAAAAAATGACTCAATAGCGCCCCCTAGAAGTCTTTAACGAAGCAGCCCCGGTTGTACGTTTAAGCAAGAACGACGAATATTTTTAGGTGTATGAGGGAGCCCAAGACCTACAAAAAAGTCTCTTGGACCCATATGCTAAAATGAACAGGAAGTGAGCTACAAATTTTTGAATGTCCCATTTTTGACGATTTTTGCACATTTACAGGGGGCATACTTTTGCCCACTTCTCCTACACGTTTCATCCGACTGAGTTAAGACTTGACCTGGACCATGTCAAGACCTGAGCCAACGACAGGGGGAAAAATCTTGACTTTTCGAAATACTATATGATGAGGGCGGGGCATCAAAATTTGTGTTTCGCAATGAAAAAGGATATGCTTGATAACTCCCCGGTACATGCTCCAAAAAATCCCAAACTTGACATGTATGTTTATCGTCAAGGCCTGAAGGTATCTCTATGACAACATTCAGTTATATATGCAGCGCCACCTAGCCCTTGAGGCATGAAAAAAAAATACCCCACATACGGTATTTTGTACAAAAAATGTAAACTCATTCTAAGTGTGATAACTAAGTCATTTATGAATATTCTTTTAGTTTCCACCACTCAAATTGTTCACTGGCTTCACACCGATCCAAAAGTATGTACGATTCCATTTTGTTTTATTCATTTTTGATTGCCCCTTTGGACAATAAAAGTAACATTGTGCAATGAGTACAACGAGCGATGATGTCTATATACACTTTTACAAAAACTACCAATCAGGGCAACTCATTGCCTAAAAATAAAAAAGGACGCTGATTTTTGCAGGTCTTAACAATCACCAAAACCCGTTGAGCTTGACACAGACTGGCAAAAAAATAATTCTACATGTAAACGTTTATTATGCCATTTTCAAAGAAATTTTGCTTCCAATATACCAGTACCCCAACGTGCCAGTACCCTAACGTGCAAGTACCCCAACGTGCAAGTACCCCAACGTGGCCCGGGCTGCGAGGGCCCTTTATAGCTGCTCGCAGCTCTAGTTATTATTCTTCTTCTTCTTCTTCTTCTTCTTCTTCTTTATTCTCCGCAAACAATCGCGATTTTGGGTACCTAAATATTCACGAAAACTCACCGAACTTTGCACACTCCTCAGGTCCGGCGAAAAATTTGATATTATGAAGTCGTTATAACAACGCGACTCTATAGCGCCCCCTAGCATAGAAAAATAAAAACCAAGCCCGGCACGTTTGAGCTAGAGCAACGAAAATTGGCAGGCACGTGTAGCACCCCGAGACGCACAAAAAAGTCTATTGGGACCATGTAGCTAAAATGTACAGGAAGTGAGCTATGAATTTTTTAATGTCCAATTTTGGCCTATTTTGGCACATTCACTGTGGTCATGCTTTTTCCCCCTATGCAAACATTTTTCATCCCATTGACTTCAAACTTGGTATTTATCATCTCAAGACCTAAGAGAACAGCTGGGCAAAAAGTCTTGCCTTTTCGAAATACTATATGACGGGGGCGGGGCATCAAATATTGCCTTTAAAATTTCATTTGTCCAGAAAGAGCAAATGCTGAATAACTCCCATGTACAAGCTCCAAAAAATCTCAGACTTCTCAGGCAACGTAATAGTCACGGCCTGAAAACATCTATATGACAAAATTCAGTTATACATATAGCGCCACCTAGTGGTTACAATAAATGTCATACTTTACGTTTTTAGCTACTGTGCTGAGCTCGTTGAAGGGATCCAGTTGAAAATTGGTCAGAAAAGCCTTAAGATGTTGATGATGCCCCACACCGAATATTGTAACTTTTCGCCAAAGGGCGTGGCCGCTACGGTGACGCAAAGTCTGAAGATTTTTCGTGACAATAAAAGCTGCATTAACTTGACCGAGATGATCCTATCTTCTCAAAATTTCACACATTTGATGAGAGTCCAGCTCTAAAGACATCTACTAACTTACATTTCATCTAACTCATAGCGCCACCTAGTGGCAATTTTTTTTCTTACGAATTTTCTTCTACGTTTTTCTCCAAACACGTTAACTGGACCTACCTCATATTTGCTCAGATGAGGGTTTCGGCCTTCATGATGTCACAACACGAAGTTTGTGAGTTTTCGCGAATTGCTGTGGGCGTGGCTAAGCGCTGTTCGCCAAGAAAACAATGCCAGTTTTGAGGGTCTAAACATGCACAGAAACTCATGAAACTTGGCACACACATCTGGCCTGGTAAAATTAGCAATATTTTATTGTTGATTGTGCTATTTTTACAAAAATGACTCAATAGCGCCCCCTCGAAATTTTTAACGAAGCAGCCCCGGTTGTACGTTTAAGCAAGAACGACGAATATTTTCAGGTGTATGTGGGAGCCCAAGACCTACAAAAAAGTCTCTTGTACCCATATGCTAAAATGAACAGGAAGTGAGCTTCGAATTTTTGAATGTCCCATTTTTGACGATTTTTGCACATTCACAGGGGGCAGACTTTTGCCCACCTCTCCTACACGTTTCATCCGACTGAGTTAAGACTTGGCCTGGACCATGTCAAGACCTGAGTCAACGACAGGGGGAAACATTTTGACTTTTCGAAATACTATATGATGAGGGCGGGGCATCAAAATTTGTGTTTCGCAATGAAAAAGGATATGCTTGATAACTCCCCGGTACATGCTCCAAAAAATCCCAAACTTGACATGTATGTTTATCGTCAAGGCCTGAAGTTATCTCTATGACAACATTCAGTTATATATGCAGCGCCACCTAGCCCTTGAGGCATGAACAAAAAATACCCCACATACGGTATTTTGTACAAAAAATGTAAACTCATTCTAAGTGTGATAACGAAGTCATTTATGAATATTCTTTTAGTTTCCACCACTCAAAATGTTCACTGGCATCAGACTTATCCAAACATATATATATTTTTATTTATTTTTGATAGCCTCTATGGACATTAAAAGCAATATCGTGAATGAAGGATATGCTTAATAACTCCACGGTACATGCTCCAAAAAAAATCCCACACTTGACATGTATGCTTATAATCAAGGCCTGAAGGTATCTCTATGACAACATTCAGTTATAAATACAGCGCCACCTAGCCGTTGAGGCTTATATAAAAAAAATTAAAAAAATACCCCACATACGGTATTTTGTACAAAAAATGTACACTCATTCTAAGTGTGATAACTAAGTCATTTATGAATATTCTTTTAGTTTCCACCACTCAAATTGTTCACTGGCTTCACACCGATCCAAACGTATGTACGTTTCCATTTTGTTTTATTCATTTTTGATTGCCCCTTTGGACAATAAAAGTAAACATTGTGCAATGAGTACAACGAGCGATGATGTGTATATACACTTTTACAAAAAAATACCAATCAGGGCAACTCATTGCCTAAAAATAAATAAGGACGCTGATTTTTGCAGGTCTTAACAATCACCAAAATCCGTTGAGCTTGACAGACACTGGCAAAAAAAATATTCTACATGTAAACGTTTATTATGCCATTTTCAAAGAAATTTTGCTTCCAATATGCCAGTACCCCAACGTGCCAGTACCCCAACGTGCAAGTACCCCAACGTGCAAGGACCCCAACGTGGCCCGGGCTGCGAGGGCCCTTTATAGCTGCTCGCAGCTCTAGTTATTATTATTATTAGGGCCCGAGCAGCGACCGCTGCGAGGTCCCTCTTGTTTTTGTAAGAATTCTTCTTCTTCTTCTTCTTCTTCTTCTTCTTCTTTATTCTCCGCAAACGATCGCATTTTTGAGGGCCTAAACATTTACGAAAACTCACCAAACTTTGCAGTCTCTTCGGGCCCGGCGAAAAATTTGATATTATGTAGTTGTCATAACAACGCGACTCTATAGCGCCACCTAGCGTAGAAAAATAAAAACCAATCCCGGCCCGTTTGAGCTAGAGCTACGAAAATTGGCAGGCACGTGTAGCACTCCGAGACGCACAAAAAAGTCAGTGGAAGCCATTTCCTAAAATGTACAGGAAGTGAGCTATGAATTTTTTAATGTCCAATTTTGGCCTATTTTGGCACATTCACTGTGGTCATGCTTTTCCCCCCTATGCAAACATTTTTCATCCCATTGACTTCAAACTTGGCATTTATCATCTCAAGACCTAAGAGAACAGCTGGGCAAAAAATCTTGCCTTTTCGAAATACTATATGACGGGGGCGGGGCATCAAATATTGCCTTTAAAATTTCATTTGTCCAGAAAGAGCAAATGCTGAATAACTCCCATGTACAAGCTCCAAAAAATCTCAAACTTCTCAGGCAACGTAATAGTCACGGCCTGAAAACACCTATATGAAAAAATTCAGTTATACATATAGCGCCACCTAGTGGTTACAATAAATGTCATACTTTACGTTTTTAGCTACTGTGCTGAGCTCGTTGAAGGGATCCAGTTGAAAATTGGTCAGAAAAGCCTTAAGATGTTGATGATGCCCCACACCGAATATTGTAACTTTTCGCCAAAGGGCGTGGCCGCTACGGTGACGCAAAGTCTGAAGATTTTTCGTGACAATAAAAGCTGCATGAACTTGACCGAGATGATCCTATCTTCTCAAAATTTCACACTTTTGATGAGAGTCCAGCCCTAAAGACATCTACGAACTTATATTTCATCTAACTGATAGCGCCACCTAGTGGCAATTTTTTTTCTTACGAATTTTCTTGTACATTTTTCTCCAAACACGTTAACTGGACCAACCTCATATTTGCTCAGATGGGGGTTTCGGCCTTCATGATGTCACAACACGAAGTTTGTGAGTTTTCGCGAATCGCTGTGGGCGTGGCTAAGCACTGTTCGCCAAGAAAACAACGCTAGTTTTGATGGTCTAAACATGCGCAGAAACTCATGAAACTTGGCACACACATCTGGCCTGGCAAAATGAGCAATATTTTATCATGTATTGTCCTATTTTTACAAAAATGACTCAATAGCGCCCCCTAGAAATTTTTAACGAAGCAGCCCCGATTGTACGTTTAAGCAAGATCTACGAAAATTTTTAGGTGTATGAGGGAGTCCAAGACCTACAAAAAAGTCTCTTGGACCCATGTGCTAAAATGAACAGGAAGTGAGCTATGAATTTTTGAATGTCCCATTTTTGACGATTTTTGCACATTTTCAGGGGGCATACTTTTGCCCACTTCTCCTACACATTTCATCCGACTGACTTTAGACTTGACCTGGACCATGTCAAGACCTGAGCCAACTACAGGCAGAAAAATCTTGACTTTTGGAAATACTATATGATGAGGGCGGGGCATCAAATTTTGTGTTTCGCACTGAAAAAGGATATGCTTAATAACTCCCCGGTACATGCTCCAAAAAATCCCAAACTTGACATGTATGTTTATAGTCAAAGCCTGAAGGTATCTCTATGACAAAATTCAGTTATATATGCAGCGCCACCTAGCCCTTCAGGCGTGAAAAAAAAATACCCCACATACGATATTTTGTACAAAAAATGTCAACTCATTCTAAGTGTGATAACTCCCATGTTCAAGCTCCAAAAAATCTCAAACTTCTCAGGCAACGTAATAGTCACGGCCTGAAAGCATCTATATGATAAAATTCAGTTATACATATAGCGCCACCTAGTGGTAACAATAAATGTCATACTTTACGTTTTTAGCTACTGTGCCGAGCTCGTTGAAGGGATCCAGTTGAAAATTGGTCAGAAAAGCCTTAAGATGTTGATCATGCCCCACACCGAATATTGTAACTTTTCGCCAAAGGGCGTGGCCGCTACGGTGACGCAAAGTCCGAAAATTTTTCGTGACAATAAAAGCTGCATGAACTTGACCGAGATGATCCTATCTTCTCAAAATTTCACACATTTGATGAGAGTCCAGCCCTTAAGACATCTACGAACTTATATTTCATCTTACTGATAGCGCCACCTAGTGGCAATTTTTTTTCTTACGAATTTTCTTGTACATTTTTCTCCAAACACGTTAACTGGACCAACCTCATATTTGCTCAGATGAGGGTTTCGGCCTTCATGATGTCACAACACGAAGTTTGTGAGTTTTCGCGAATCGCTGTGGGCGTGGCTAAGCACTGTTCGCCAAGAAAACAACGCCAGTTTTGAGGGTCTAAACATGCGCAGAAACTCATGAAACTTGGCACACACATCTGGCCTGGTAAAATGAACAATATTTTATTGTTGATTGTACTATTTTTACAAAAATGACTCAATAGCGCCCCCTAGAAATTTTTAACGAAGCAGCCCCGATTCTACGTTTAAGCAAGATCTACGAAAATTTTTACGTGTATGAGGGAGCCAAAGACCTACAAAAAAGTCTCTTGGACCCATATGCTAAAATGAACAGGAAGTGAGGTACGAATTTTTGAATGTCCCATTTTTGACGATTTTTGCACATTTTCAGGGGGCATACTTTTGCCCACTTCTCCTACATGTTTTATCCGACTGACTTATGACTTGACCTGGACCATGCCAAGACCTGAGCCAACAACAGACGGAAAAATCTTGACTTTTGGAAATACTATATGATGAGCGCGGGGCATCAAAATTTGTGTTTCGCACTGAAAAAGGATATGCTTAATAACTCCCCGATACATGCTCCAAAAAATCCCAAACTTGACATGTATGTTTATCGTCAAGGCCTGAAGGTATCTCTATGACAACATTCAGTTATATATGCAGCGCCACCTCGCCCTTGAGGCAAAACAAAAAAATACCCCACATACGGTATTTTGTACAAAAAATGTAAACTCATTCTAAGTGTGATAACTAAGTCATTTATGAATATTCTTTTACTTTCCACCACTCAAAATGTTCACTGGCATTAGACTTATCCAAACATGTACTTTTTTATTTATTTTTGATAGCCTCTAATGGACATTAAAAGCAATATCGTGAATGAAGGATATGCTTAATAACTCCACGGTACATGCTCCAAAAAAATCCCACACTTGACATGTATGTTTAGAGTCAAGGCTTGAAGGTATCCCTATGACAACATTCCATTATATATACAGCGCCACCTAGCCCTAGAGGCATAAAAAAAAAATACACCAACTTAACGGTATTTTTACAAAAAAAAAAAAAATCCACATGTCAAGGTTTATCATGCCATTTTCAAAGAAATTCTGCTTCCAATGTGCCGTACCTAAACTTGCCAGTACCCCAACGTGCCAGTACCCCAACGTGCAAGTACCCCAACGTGCAAGTACCCCAACGTGGCCCGGGCTGCGAGGGCCCTTTATAGCTGCTCGCAGCTCTAGTTAGGGCCCGAGCAGCGACCGCTGCGAGGTCCCTATTGTTTTTGTAAAAATTATTATTATTATTAGGGCCCGAGCAGCTACCGCTGCGAGGTCCCTATTGTTTTTCGATCGGATTATTATTATTAGGGCCCGAGCAGCGACCGCTGCGAGGTCCCTATTGTTCCTGAAGGAATTCTTATTATTAGGGCCCGAGCAGCGGCGGCGGCGGTGCCGCTGCGAGGCCCTATTGTTTTTGTAGGAATTCTTCTTATTATTATTATTCTTATTATTATTCTTCTCCGCAAACAATCGCATTTTTGAGACACTAAACGTGACCGAAAACTCACCAAACTTTACACGCACATCAGGCCTGGCGAAAAATTTGATATTTTAAAGTCGCCATACATGATAACAGAAAAATGGCTCCTTAGCGCCCCCTACATAGGTTAAACGGATCCCTGTCCCGCTACGATTGTCCGACGGCTATGAAAATTGTGTGGCACCTGTAGCACATCCCAATGAACAAAAACCTCTTTGAAGTGTGTACCCTAAAATAGACAGAAAGTGAGGTATGAGTATTTAAATGTCCAATTTTTGCCAATTTTTGCACATTTACAGGGGTCATACTTTTGCCCGCTTCTCCTACACGGTTAACCCGATTGACTTCAAACTTGGGATGTACCATCTCAACACCTGGGACAACATCATTGTGAAAAATGAAAAGTTTTTGATATACTATATGACGGCGGTGGCGCATCAAATTTAGAGTTTAAAAATTCTTACTTCACGAAGCATTGCCGGTTGTACGTTTAATCTAGAGCTACGAAAATTGGTACACATATGTAACAGGCTATGACCTACAAAAAACTCTTTTTGAACCATATGCTAAACCTAACAGGAAGTCCACCATTTTGATTTATTTTGGAACGTGTTGCCATTTTTTTGGCCATTTCATTGGGGTCTTATTTTAACGAACTCCTCCTACAGTGTTTATCCGATCATCTTCAAACTTGGTGTGAATTCATCTTAAGATGTTGAAGATGGAAAGTTATTGAAAGCTTTGTAGTTCGTCACACGCTGTTGTCATGGCATGCACTGTTTGCAAAGGAAAAAAAATATCCTTAAAGAAGCATTCCCATTTATACGAAGCAGCGAGAGCTACGAAAATTTGTAGACATATGTAATAGCCCAAGATGTACAAAAAAGTCTCTTGGTGCCCTGTGCTAAACCCAACAGGAAGTCCCCCAGGGGCCGGGCATCAAATTTTGAGCTAAAAAACTCCTCTTTAACAAAGCATACCCGGCTGTACGTTTCACCTAGAGTTACCAAAATTTGTAGAGGTATATAACAGCCCTCGAGGTACAAAAAACTCTTTTTGAACCATATGCTAAACCTAACAGGACGTCCGCCATTTTGATTTACTTTGGAATGTGTTGCCATTTTTTGGGCCATTTCATAGGGGTCATATTTTAACGAACTCCTCCTACAGAGTTTATCCGATCATCTTCAAACTTGGTGTGACTCATCTTAAGATGTTGAGGATGAAAAGTTATTGAAAGCTCTTTATTTCGTCGCACGCTGTTGTCGTGGCATGCACTTTTTGCAAAGGAAAAAAATCCTTCTTAATGAAGCATTCCCAGTTGTACGAAGTAGCTAGAGCTACAAAAATTTGTAGACATATGTAACAGCCCACAATGTACAAAAAAGTCTCTTGGTGCCATGTGCTAAACCCAACAGGAAGTCCCCCAGGGGCCGGGCATCACATTTTGAGCTAGAAAACTCCTCTTTAACGAAGCATTCCCGGTTGTACGTTTCACCTAGCGCGATGATAATTTGCAGGCATACATAAGAGCCCACGATGTACAAAAAAGTCTCTTGGAACCATGTGCTAAACCAAACAGGAAGTCTGCCATTTTGATTTACGATGGGATTTGTTGCCATTTTTTGTGGCCTTTTTCAGGGGTCATATTTTAACGAACTCCTCGTACAAAGTTCATCCGACCGTCTTCAAACTTGGTGTGTTTCATCTTAAGATGTTTAAGATGCAAAGTTATCGAAAGTTTTTTATTTTGTCGCACGCTGCTGCTATAGCGATGCATTGTTTGCCAAGTAAAGTGCTGCTTTGTTTTTTTATCTATACATGTCTGAAAACTCATGAAACTTTGCAAACACATCAGACTTGTCATGAACATGAATTTTTAGAGATTTATTGTGCAATTTGCAATAAATAGCGCCCTCTAGACATTTTTATGAAGTATTTCCGATTGTATGATTCTGCTAGATTTGTGAAAATTAGGACAGACCCCTATCAGCCTAATACCTACAAAAAAGTATTATGTAGCCATTTGCCAAACCAAAGAGGAAGTCCGCTATTTTGATTTTATTTTGGGAATTATACATCATTTTTGGCCTCTTTCATAGAACTTTGCACAGACAAGGCATGGGAAAAACTAACATTTTAAATGGTCCTTGTTCCATGTAACAGTACCCCAACGTGCCAGTACCCTGACGTGCAAGTAACCCAACGTTGTGCTCAATAGCGCCCTCTATGCATTTTTATGGAGCATTTCCAATTGTATGATTCAAGCGATACACAACTAAAGATGACTTGACCTAGATTTTTGAAAACTGGGAGGCATACCTATTAGCTTAAGACCTACAAAAAGTATTCTGTAGCCGTATGCTAAACCTAAAAGGAAGTCCGCCAATTTGAATTTATTTTGGGAATTGCACACCATCTTTGGCCTTTTGCACTCACAAAGCTTGTCAAAAACATTTTAGATGGTCCTTGTCCGATTTGACAGTACCCCAACGTGCCAGTACCCCGACGTGCAAGTACCCCAACGTGGCCCAGGTTGCGAGGGCCCTTTATAGCTGCTCGCAGCTCTAGTTATTCTTCTTCTTCTTCTTTGTTATTATTCTTTTCCGCAAACAACCACATTTTTGAGGCACTAAACATGAACGAAAACTCACCAAACTTTACACGCAGATCGGGTCTGGCGAAAAATTTGATATTTTAAAGTCGCCATACATGATAACAGAAAAATGGCTCTGTAGCGCCACCTACATAGGTTTAACGGATCCCTGTCCCGCTACGATTGTCCTATGGCTACGAAAATTGTGTGGCACCTGTAGCACATCCAGATGAACAAAAACCTCTTTGATATGTGTACCCTAAAATAGACAGGAAGTGAGGTATGAGTATTTGAATGTCCAATTTTGGCCCATTTTTGCACATTTACAGGGGTCATACTTTTGCCCGCTTCTCCTACACGGTTAACCCGATTGACTTCAAACTTGGGCTGTACCATCTCAACACCTGGGACAACATCATGGTAAAAAATCTAAAGTTTTTGACATACTATATGACGGTGGCGGGGCATCAAATTTACAGTTTCAAAATTCTTACTTAACGAAGCATTGCCGGTGGTACGTTTAATCTAGAGCTACGAAAATTGGTACACATATGTAACAGACTATGATCTACAAAAAAGCCTGTTGGTGCCATATGCTAAACCTAACAGGAAGTCCGCCAGAGGCGAGGCATCAAATTTTGTGTTTCAAAATTCTAACTTAATGAAGCATTCCCGGCTGTACATTTCACCTAGAGTTACCAATATTTGAAGACATATGTAACAGCCCTCAAGGTACAAAAAACTCTTTTTGAACCATATGCTAAACCGAACAGGAAGTCCGCCATTTTGATTTACTTTGGAACGTGTTGCCATTTTTTGGGCCATTTCATAGGGGTCTTATTTTAACGAACTCCTCCTACAGAGTTTATCCGATCATCTCCAAACTTGGTGTGATTCATCTTAAGATGTTGAAGATGAAAAGTTATTGAAAGCTTTTTATTTTGTCGCACGCTGTTGCCGTGGCATGCACAGTTTGCAAAGGAAAAAATTACTTCTTAATGAAGCATTCCCAGTTGTACGAAGCAGCTAGAGCTACGAAAATTTGGAGACAAATGTAACAGCCCACGATGTACAAAAAAGTCTCTTGGTGCCATGTGCTAAACCCAACAGGAAGTCCCGTAGGGGCCGGGCATCACATTTTGAGCTAAAAAACTCCTCTTTAACGAAGCATTCCCGGTTGTACGTTTCACCTAGCGCTATGATAATTTAGAGGCATACATAAGAGCCCACGATGTACAAAAAAGTCTCTTGGAACCATGTGCTAAACCAAACAGGAAGTCCGCCATTTTAATTTATGATGGGATTTGTAGACTTTTTTTGTGGCCTTTTTTAGGGGTCATATTTTAACTCCTCCTACAAAATTCATCCGAACGTGTTCAAACTTGGTGTGTTTCATCTTAAGATGTTTAAGATGCAAATTTATCGAAAGTTTTTTATTTTGTCGCACGCTGCTGCTATAGCGATGCATTGGTTGCCAAGTAAAGCGCTGCTTTGTTTTTTTTTATCTATACATGTGTGAAAACTCGTGAAACTTTGCACACACATCAGACTTGTCATTAACATGAATTTTTAGAGATTTCTTGTGCAATTTGCAATAAATCGCACCCTCTATACATTTTTTATGGAGCATTTCCGATTGGATGATTCAAGCGCAAAATAACTAAAGATGACTTGACTTGACCTAGATTTGTGAAAACTCAGAGGCATACCTATTATATTATTATTATTTTTTGTACCTTACAAGATTATCTCTTGTGCCACATTAAACCCCTTTGCAGGCCTGAGCCAAACCACGGTCCATACATTTGATACCACTGCTTTATTTCAATGGTCAAGTACTTCATAACCACACCTACTTATGCTTGTCCTTGCATATATAGTAGACAACAAAGAGCTCTTTCAACAAAAGACATTTCCATCTACAAAGTCATACAAGGTAAGCACTCTATAAATTCTGCAATCACTACACTTCTATTCCTAAATTATCACTTCAAATACCAACAATGGTTAATACAGCTACAAATTTCTTGTATGTTTATGAAGTATGATACTGTATTTATTTCTACTCCTTTGCTTTTCTACAGAACATGAACAAATCAACAAGCAAATTCTCTTTTGATAAAGACCCTCTAATCATCTCCATACGCAAAGATTGCCAACTTTTTTCCGTAAGTATACAATACATAAACTAAACAGGACAACTTTCTCAATCATATACAGTATGCCATACATATATGTATTAAGTTCTCATTTATTAACAGGTTTGTTAAAGGCACCTTTAGTGTGTTTTTCTGTTTGTAATGTTTCTCCACGAGCACGTCTAGCCATTGATATCATGTAGAACACATATGCTAACCTTTTAGAGACAATTGAAGCTTACTTGCACAGTAGCCACTATCTTAACCACTTAATTCACATGTCTACTTGACAACTTATTACATGTAGTGAAATGGTACTTTGTGCATCTTATGCTTTTTTCTGAACACTGCTTTTCAACTCTTTCCTTAAAACCAATACATGCGGCACTGTTATACTGTATAAATATATATGTCCGTGTGTATATATAACCATTTATGTACCTGTCGTATCCTTACTTTTATTCATCATTTCATCACACAATCCTAAAACATTGCTTTTTGACCCAGAGGATTCAACTATACCATTTTTGCGTGTCTTATTACTTACTAGCTATATTATTTATTAACGGGCAAAAACTATGAATATAAGATCACCGTCAAATATTACGTCTGTAATATCCATATACAGTGCATTACATAATATGCATTTGTATTAAGACACTACCATGCTAAAAATATGCACACGACTGTTCTGTAAACTACACCTAAGACAACCAAACTTCACAGATCTAACATGATTCTTCATTCTTTTTTGTTCTACAGATGTATCAAATGCTGCCACACAGACAGAAGAAGCCACTGAGGACATGCACGAAGACGATGATCACAATATAACAGGACAGGTTAACCCCCCTGAAGTTTTAGCCCGCAGATCAAAGCGTCCTAGGACTAATTCATCCATGGAGGTTACATTATCCTAAGACAGACTATGTGCTAACCCAAACTCTTTGACCCCAAGGGATTCATCTGTCCCAGAAAACTTTTACACTAAAGAGTTTATCTGTCCTAGGGCGCTGTTAACCCCAGGTTAAAGTGTTATTTAATCTGTCCTGTTACAACAGCTATACATAAACAGCTGCATTCCTCTCCTGTTCCATCTCTCGCACTTCTTTCATCTCTTTTTCTCCTCTACTTATACCTATGCTTGCTCATGTGCTTTTTTCCCCTTTAGATGATGTCATTGGTTAGCCTGCTTCAAAGCTACATTTTTTCTTGAATAACTGTCACACATTTACTGTTTGCTGGACCCTACAAAACTGTCACAATACTTCACTATGTCATGAATACATATGTGTTGCACAGCGACACCACATTAAGAGTCATCAAAAAGCTTTTTATTTGATCACACACCATCTCTGTGCCATGCAATGTTTTCAAATAAACAGATGCTGGTTTTGAATATCAAACGAGCGACTTTTCATGAAACTTTGCACACACATCAGAAAGTCCACACTTTTGAATTTATTTTGGGAATTGTGCATCATTTTTGGCCTTTTACTGCACCTTTTTACACACAAGGCACGGCAAATGCATTTCTATTTTCCATGGTCCTTGTCTATTTAACAGTACCCCAACGTGCAAGTCCCCCGACTTGCATATACCCCAACGTGGCCCGGGTTGCGAGGGCCCTTTATAGCTGCTCGCAGCTCTAGTTATTATTATTATTATTATTCTTTTTCTCCGTAAACGATCACGATTTTGGGTACCTAAACATTTACGAAAACTCACCAAACTTTGCACACTCCTCAGGCCCGGCGAAAAATTTGATATTATGAAGTCGTCATAACAACGCGACTCTATAGCGCCCCCTAGCATAGAAAAATAAAAACCAAGCCCGGCATGTTTGAGCTAGAGCAACGAAAATTGGCAGGCACGTGTAGCACCTCGAGACGCACAAAAAAGTCTATTGGGACCATGTAGCTAAAATGTACAGGAAGTGAGCTATGAATTTTTTAATGTCCAATTTTGGCCTATTTTGGCACATTCACTGTGGTCATGCTTTTTCCCCCTTTGCAAACATTTTTCATCCAATTGACTTCAAACTTGGCATTTATCATCTCAAGACCTGAGAGAACAACTGGGGAAAAAATCTTGCCTTTTCGAAATACTATATGACGGGGGCGGGGCATCAAATATTGCCTTTAAAATTTCATTTGTCCAGAAAGAGCAAATGCTTAATAACTCCCATGTTCAAGCTCCAAAAAATCTCAAACTTATCAGGCAACTTAATAGTCACGGCCTGAAAACATCTATATGATAAAATTCAGTTATCCATGTAGCGCCACCTAGTGGTAACAATAATTGTCAGACTTTACGTTTTTAGCTACTGTGCTGAGCTCGTTGAAGGGATCCAGTTGAAAATTGGTCAGAAAAGCCTTAAGATGTTGATCATGCCCCACACCGAATATTGTAACTTTTCACCAAAGGGCGTGGCCGCTACGGTGCCGCAAAGTCTGAAGATTTCTCGTGACAACAAAAGCTGCATGAACTTGACCGAGATGATGCTATCTTCTCAAAATTGTACACAATTGATGAGAGTCCAGCTCTAAAGACATCTACTAACTTACATTTCATCTAACTGATAGCGCCACCTAGTGGCAATTTTTTTTCTTACGAATTTTCTTCTACGTTTTTCTCCAAACACGTTAACTGGACCTACCTCATATTTGCTCAGATGAGGGTTTCGGCCTTCATGATGTCACAACACGAAGTTTGTGAGTTTTCGCGAGTCGCTGTGGGCGTGGCTAAGCGCTGTTCGCCAAGAAAACAACGCCAATTTTGAGGGCCTAAACTGGCACAGAAACACACGAAACTTGGCACACACAGCTGGCCTGGCAAAATGAGCAATTTTTAATCGCCGATTGTGCTATTTTTACAAAAATGACTCAATAGCGCCCCCTAGAAATCTTTAACGAAACAGCCCCAGTTGTATGTTTAAGCAAGAACGACGAATATTTTTAGGTGTATGAGGGAGCCCAAGACCTACAAAAAAGTCTCTTGTACCCATATGCTAAAATGAACAGGAAGTGAGCTACGAATTTTTGAATGTCCCATTTTTGACGATTTTTGCACATTCACAGGGGGCAGACTTTTGCCCACTTCTCCTACACGTTTCATCCGACTGAGTTAAGACTTGGCCTGGACCATGTCAAGACCTGAGCCAACGACAGGGGGAAAAATTTTGACTTTTCAAAATACTATATGATGAGGGCGGGGCATCAAAATTTGTGTTTCGCAATGAAAAAGGATATGCTTGATAACTCCCCGGTACATGCTCCAAAAAATCCCAAACTTGACATGTATGTTTATCGTCAAGGCCTGAAGTTATCTCTATGACAACATTCAGTTATATATGCAGCGCCACCTAGCCCTTGAGGCATGAAAAAAAAATACCCCACATACGGTATTTTGTACAAAAAATGTACACTCATTCTAAGTGTGATAACTAAGTCATTTATGAATATTTTTTTAGTTTCCACCGCTCAAAATGTTCACTGGCATCAGACTTATCCAAACATATATATATTTTTATTTATTTTTGATAGCCTCTATGGACATTAAAAGCAATATCGTGAATGAAGGATATGCTTAATAACTCCACGGTACATGCTCCAAAAAAAATCCCACACTTGACATGTATGCTTATAATCAAGGCCTGAAGGTATCTCTATGACAACATTCAGTTATAAATACAGCGCCACCTAGCCCTTGAGGCTTATATAAAAAAAAATAAAAAATACCCCACATACGGTATTTTGTACAAAAAATGTACACTCATTCTAAGTGTGATAACTAAGTCATTTATGAATATTCTTTTAGTTTCCACCACTCAAATTGTTCACTGGCTTGACACCGATCCAAACGTATGTACGTTTCCATTTTGTTTTATTCATTTTTGATTGCCCCTTTGGACAATAAAAGTAACATTGTGCAATGAGTACAACGAGCGATGATGTATATATACACTTTTACAAAAAAATACCAATCAGGGCAACTCATTGCCTAAAAATAAAAAAGGACGCTGATTTTTGCAGGTCTTAACAATCACCAAAACCCGTTGAGCTTGACAGACACACTGGCAAAAAAATATTCTACATGTAAACGTTTATTATGCCATTTTCAAAGAAATTTTGCTTCCAATATGCCAGTACCCCAATGTGCCAGTACCCCAACATGCAAGTACCACAACGTGCAAGGACCCCAACGTGGCCCGGGCTGCGAGGGCCCTTTATAGCTGCTCGCAGCTCTAGTTATTATTATTCTTCTTCTTCTTCTTCTTTATTCTCCGCAAACAATCTCATTTTTGAGGACCTAAATATTTACGAAAACTCACCAAACTTTGCACACTCTTCAGGCCCGGCGAAAAATTTGATATTCTGCCGTTGTAATAACTATGCGACTCTATAGCGCCCCCTAGCGTAAAAAAATAAAAACCAAGCCTGGCACGTTTGACCTAGAGCTACGAAAATTGGCAGGCACGTGAAGCACCCCGAGACGCACAAAAAAGTCTATTTGGACCATGTAGCTAAAATGTACAGAAAGTGAGCTATGAATTTTTTTATGTCCAATTTTGGCCGATTTTGGCACATTCACTGTGGTCATGCTTTTTCCCCCTTTGCAAACATTCTTCATCCAATTGACTTCAAACTTGGCATTTATCATCTCAAGACCTGAGAGAACAACTGGGCAAAAAGTCTTGCCTTTTTGAAATACTATATGACGGGGGCGGGGCATCAAATATTGCCTTTAAAATTTCATTTGTCCAAAAAGAGCAAATGCTTAATAACTCCCATGTTCAAGCTCCAAAAAATCTCAAACTTCTCATACAACTTGATAGTCACAGCCTGAAAACATCTATATGATAAAATTCGGTTCTACATATAGCGCCACCTAGTGGTAACAATAAATGTCATACTTTACGTTTTTAGCTACTGTGCTGAGCTCGTTGAAGGGATCCAGTTGAAAATTGGTCAGAAAAGCCTTAAGATGTTGATCATGCCCCACACCGAATATTGTAACTTTTCGTCAAAGGGCGTGGCCGCTACGGTGACGCAAAGTCTGAAGATTTTTCGTGACAATAAAAGCTGCATTAACTTGAACGAGATGATCCTATCTTCTCAAAATTTCACACATTTGATGAGAGTCCAGCCCTAAAGACATCTATGAAGTTATATTTCATCTTACTGATAGTGCCACCTAGTGGCAATTTTTTTTCTTACGAATTTTCTTCAACGTTCTTCTCCAAACATGTTAACTGGACCTACCTCATATTTGCTCAGATGAGGGTTTCGGCCTTCATGATGTCACAACACAAAGTTTGTGAGTTTTCACGAATCGCTGTGGGCGTGGCTAAGCGCTGTTTGCCAAGAAAACAACGCCAATTTTGAGAGCCTAAACTGGCACAGAAACACATGAAACTTGGCACACACATCTGGCCTGGCAAAATGAGCAATATTTTATCGTGGATTGTGCTATTTTTACAAAAATGACTCAATAGCGCCCCCTAGAAATTTTTAACGAAGCAGCCCCGCTTGTACGTTGAAGCAAGATCTTTGGAAATTTTTAGGTGTATGAGGGAGCCCAAGACATACAAAAAAGTCTCTTGGAGCCATGTGCTAAAATGAACAGGAAGCGAGCTACGAATTTTTGAATGTCCCATTTTTTACGATTTTAGCACATTTACAGGGGGCATAATTTTGCCCACTTCTCCTACACGTTTCATCCGACTGACTTCAGACTTGACCTGGGCCATGTCAAGACCTGAGCCAGCGACAGTGGGAAAACTCTTGACTTTTCGGAATACTATATGATGAGGGCGGAGCATCAAATTTTGTGTTTCGCACTGAAAAAGGATATGCTTAATAACTCCCCGGGACATGCTCCAAAAAATCACAAACTTGACATGTATGTTTATAGTCAAGGCCTGAAGCTATCTATATGACAACATTCAGTTATATATGCAGCGCCACCTAGCCCTTGAGGCATGAAAAAAAAATACCCCACTTACGGTATTTTTACAAAAATTGTAAACTCATTCTCATTGTGATAACTAAGTCATTTATGAATATTCTTTTACTTTCCACCACTCAAAATGTTTACTGGCATCAGACCTATCCAAACATACGTATTTTTTATTTATTTTTATTTATTTTTGATAGCCTCTATGGACGTTAAAAGCAGTATCGTGAATGAAGGATATGCTTAATAACTCCCCGGTACATGCTTCAAAAAATCCCAAACTTGGCATGTATATTTATAGTCAAGGCGTGAAGGTATCTCTATGACAAAATTCAGTTATAAATACAGCGCCACCGAGTCCTTGAGGCATAAAAAAACCCAAAAAAAAACAACAACCCCATTTACGGTATTTTGTACAAAATTTGTGAACTCATTGTAAGTGTAATAACTAAGTCATTTATGAATATTCTTTTACTTTTTCCACTACTCAAGATGTTCACTGGTATCAGACCGATCCAAACATATGTACTTTTTTATTTTGTTTTATTTATTTTTGATAGCCTCTCTTCACAATAAAAGCAACATCGTGCAATGAGTACGAGCAATGATGGGTATATATACTTTTGCAAAAAATACCAATCAGGTCAACTCATTCCCTAAAAATAAAAAAGGACGCTGATTTTTGCAGCTCTTAACAATCACCAAAACCCATTGAGCTTGACACACACATCACACCTGGGGAAAAAAATCCACATGTAAAGGTTTATCATGCCATGTTAAAAGAAATTTTGCTCCTAATGTGCCAGTACCCCAATGTGCGAGTACCCCAACGTGCAAGTATCCCAACGTGCAAATACCCCAATGTGGCACGGGCTGCGAGGGCCCTTTATAGCTGCTCGCAGCTCTAGTTATTCTTCTTCTTCTTCTTCTTCTTCTTCTTCTTTATTCTCCGCAAACGATCACGATTTTGGGTACCTAAACATTCACGAAAACTCACCAAACTTTGCACACTCCTCAGGCCCGGCGAAAAATTTTATATTATGAAGTCGTCATAACAACGCGACTCTATAGCGCCCCCTAGCGTAGAAAAATAAAAACCAAGCCCGGCACGTTTGAGCTAGAGCAACAAAAATTGGCAGGCACGTGTAGCACCCCGAGACGCACAAAAAAGTCTATTGGGACCATGTAGCTAAAATGTACAGGAAATGAGCTATGAATTTTTTTTATGTCCAATTTTGGCCTATTTTGGCACATTCACTGTGGTCATGATTTTTCCCCCTTTGCAAACATTTTTCATCCAATTGACTTCAAACTTGGCATTTATCATCTCAAGACCTGAGAGAACAACTGGGCAAAAAGTCTTGCCTTTTCGAAATACTATATGATGGGGGCGGGGCATCAAATATTGCCTTTAAAATTTCATTTGTCCAGAAAGAGCAAATGCTTAATAACTCCCATGTTCAAGCTCCAAAAAATCTCAAACTTCTCAGGCAATGTAATAGTCACGGCCTGAAAACATCTATATGATAAAATTTAGTTATACATATAGCGCCACCTAGTGGTAACAATAAATGTCATACTTTACGTTTTTAGCTACTGCACTGAGCTCGTTGAAGGGATCCAGTTGAAAATTGGTCAGAAAAGCCTTAAGATGTTGATCATGCCCCACACCGAATATTGTAACTTTTCACCAAAGGGCGTGGCCGCTACGGTGCCGCAAATTCTAAAGATTTTTCGTGACAATAAAAGCTGCATTAACTTGACCGAGGTGATCCTATCTTCTCAAAATTTCACACATTTGATGAGAGTCCAGCCCTAAAGACATCTATGAACTTATATTTCATCTTACTGATAGCGCCACCTAGTGGCATTTTTTTTTCTTACGAATTTTCTTCTACGTTTTTCTCCAAACACGTTAACTGGACCTACCTCATATTTTCTCAGATGAGGGTTTCGGCCTTCACGGTGTCACAACACGAAGTTTGTGAGTTTTCGCGAATTGCTGTGGGCGTGGCTAAGCGCTGTTCGCCAAGAAAACAACGCCAGTTTTGAGGGTCTAAACATGCACAGAAACTCATGAAACTTGGCACACACATCTGGCCTGGTACAATGAGCAATATTTTATTGTTGATTGTGCTATTTTTAAAAAAAAGAATCAATAGCGCCCCCTAGAAATTTTTAACGAAGCAGCCCCGGTTGTACGTTTAAGCAAGAATGACGAATATTTTTAGGTGTATGAGGGAGCCCAAGACCTACATAAAAGTCTCTTGGACCCATATGCTAAAATGAACAGGAAGTGAGCTACGAATTTTTGAATGTCCCATTTTTGATGATTTTTGCACATTTACAGGGGGCATACTTTTGCCCACTTCTTCTCCACGTTTCATCCGACTGAGTTAAGACTTGACCTGGACCATGTCAAGACCTGAGCCAACGACAGGGGGAAAATTTTTGACTTTTCGAAATACTATATGATGAGGGCGGGGCATCAAAATTTGTGTTTCGCAATGAAAAAGGATATGCTTGATAACTCCCCGGTACATGCTCCAAAAAATCCCAAACTTGACATGTATGTTTATCGTCAAGGCCTGAAGTTATCTCTATGACAACATTCAGTTATATATGCAGCGCCACCTAGCCCTTGAGGCATAAAAAAAAAAAATACCCCACATACGGTATTTTGTACAAAAAATGTAAACTCATTCTAAGTGTGATAACTAAGTCATTTATGAATATTTGTTTAGTTTCCACCACTCAAAATGTTCACTGGCATCAGACTTATCCAAACATATATATATTTTTATTTATTTTTGATAGCCTCTGTGGACATTAAAAGCAATATCGTGAATGAAGGATATGCTTAATAACTCCACGGTACATGCTCCAAAAAAAATCCCACACTTGACATGTATGCTTATAATCAAGGCCTGAAGGTATCTCTATGACAACATTCAGTTATAAATACAGCGCCACCTAGCCCTTGAGGCATAAAAAAAAAAAACACACATACGGTATTTTGTACAAAAAATGTAAACTCATTCTAAGTGTGATAACTAAGTCATTTATGAATATTCTTTTAGTTTCCACCACTCAAATTGTTCACTGGCTTCACACCGATCCAAACGTATGTACGTTTCCATTTTGTTTTATTCATTTTTGATTGCCCCTTTGGACAATAAAAGTAACATTGTGCAATGAGTACAACAAGCGATGATGTGTATATATACTTTTACAAAAAATACCAATCAGGGCAACTCATTGCCTAAAAATAAAAAAGGACGCTGATTTTTCCAGGTCTTAACAATCACCAAAACCCGTTGAGCTTGACACACACTGGCAAAAAAAATATTCTACATGTAAACGTTTATTGTGACATTTTCAAAGAAATTTTGCTTCCAATATGCCAGTACCCCAACGTGCCAGTACCCTAACGTGCAAGTACCCCAACGCGCAAGGACCCCAACGTGGCCCGGGCTGCGAGGGCCCTTTATAGCTGCTCGCAGCTCTAGTTAGGGCCCGAGCAGCGACCGCTGCGAGGTCCCTATTGTTTTTGTAAAAATTATTATTATTATTATTATTATTATTATTATTCTTCTTCTTTATTCTCCGCAAACAATCGCGATTTTGGGTACCTAAATATTCACGAAAACTCACCGAACTTTGCACACTCCTCAGGTCCGGCGAAAAATTTGATATTATGAAGTCGTTATAACAATGCGACTCGATAGCGCCCCCTAGCGTAGAAAAATAAAAACCAAGCCCGGCACGTTTGAGCTAGAGCAACAAAAATTGGCAGGCACGTGTAGTACCCCGAGACGCACAAAAAAGTCTCTTGGGACCATGTAGCTAAAATGTACAGGAAGTGAGCTATGAATTTTTTTATGTCCAATTTTGGCCTATTTTGGCACATTCACTGTGGTCATGCTTTTTCCCCCTTTGCAAACATTTTTCATCCAATTGACTTCAAACTTGGCATTTATCATCTCAAGACCTGAGAGAACAACTGGGCAAAACATCTTGCCTTTTTGAAATACTATATGACGGGGGCGGGGCATCAAATATTGCCTTTAAAATTTCATTTGTCGAGAAAGAGCAAATGCTTAATAACTCCCATGTTCAAGCTCCAAAAAATCTCAAACTTCTCAGGCAACGTAATAGTCACGGCCTGAAAACATCTATATGATAAAATTCAGTTATACATATAGCGCCACCTAGTGGTTACAATAAATATCATACTTTACGTTTTTAGCTACTGTGCTGAGCTTGTTGAAGGGATCCATTTGAAAATTGGTCAGAAAAGCCTTAAGATGTTGATCATGCCCCACACCGAATATTGTAACTTTTCGCCAAAGGGCGTGGCCTCTACGGTGACGCAAAGTCTGAAGATTTTTCGTGAAAATAAAAGCTGCATTAACTTGACCGAGATGATCCTATCTTCTCAAAATTTCACACATTTGATGAGAGTCCAGCCCTAAAGACATCTACTGACTTATATTTCATCTAACTGATAGCGCCACCTAGTGGCAATTTTTTTTCTTACGAATTTTCTTCTACGTTTTTCTCCAAACACGTTAACTGGACCTACCTCATATTTGCTCAGATGAGGGTTTCGGCCTTCATGATGTCACAACACGAAGTTTGTGAGTTTTCGCGAATTGCTGTGGGTGTGGCTAAGCGCTGTTCTACAAGAAAACAACGCCAGTTTTGAGGGTCTAAACATGCACAGAAACTCATGAAACTTGGCACACACATCTGGCCTGGTAAAATGAGCCATATTTTATTGTTGATTGTGCTATTTTTTACAAAAATGACTCAATAGCGCCCCCTAGAAGTTTTTAACAAAGCAGCCCCGGTTGTACGTTTAAGCAAGAACGACGAATATTTTTAGGTGTATGAGGGAGCCCAAGTCCTACAAAAAAGTCTCTTGGACCCATATGCTAAAATGAACAGGAAGTGAGCTATGAATTTTTGAATGTCCCATTTTTTACGATTTTTGCACATTCACAGGGGGCAGACTTTTGCCCACTTCTCCTACACGTTTCATCCGACTGAGTTAAGACTTGGCCTGGACCATGTCAAGACCTGAGCCAACGACAGGGGGAAAAATTTTGACTTTTCGAAATACTATATGATGAGGGCGGGGCATCAAATTTTGTGTTTCGCAATGAAAAAGGATATGCTTGATAACTCCCCGGTACATGCTCCAAAAAATCCCAAACTTGACATGTATGTTTATCGTCAAGGCCTGAAGTTATCTCTGTGACAACATTCAGTTATATATGCAGCGCCACCTAGCCCTTGAGGAATAAAAAAAAAAATACCCCACATACGGTATTTTGTACAAAAAATGTACACTCATTCTAAGTGTGATAACGAAGTCATTTCTGAATATTCTTTTAGTTTCCACCACTCAAAATGTTCACTGGCATCAGACTTATCCAAACATATATATATTTTTATTTATTTTTGATAGCCTCTACGGACATTAAAAGCAATATCGTGAATGAAGGATATGCTTAATAACTCCACGGTACATGCTCCAAAAAAATCCCACACTTGACATGTATGCTTATAATCAAGGCCTGAAGGTATCTCTATGACAACATTCAGTTATAAATACAGCGCCACCCAGCCCTTGAGGCTTATATAAAAAAAAAAAAAAATACCTCACATACGGTATTTTGTACAAAAAATGTACACTCATTCTAAGTGTGATAACTAAGTCATTTATGAATATTCTTTTAGTTTCCACCACTCAAATTGTTCACTGGCTTGACACCGATCCAAATGTATGTACGTTTCCATTTTGTTTTATTCATTTTTGATTGCCCCTTTGGACAATAAAAGTAACATTGTGCAATGAGTACAACGAGCGATGATGTGTATATACACTTTTACAAAAAAATACCAATCAGGGCAACTCATTGCCTAAAAATAAAAAAGGACGCTGATTTTTGCAGGTCTTAACAATCACCAAAACCCGTTGAGCTTGACACACACACTGGCAAAAAAATATTCTACATGTAAACGTTTATTATGCCATTTTCAAAGAAATTTTGCTTCCAATATGCCAGTACCCCAATGTGCCAGTACCCCAACATGCAAGTACCACAACGTGCAAGGACCCCAACGTGGCCCGGGCTGCGAGGGCCCTTTATAGCTGCTCGCAGCTCTAGTTATTATTATTCTTCTTCTTCTTCTTCTTTATTCTCCGCAAACAATCGCGATTTTGGGTACCTAAATATTCACGAAAACTCACCAAACTTTGCACACTCCTCAGGTCCGGCGAAAAATTTGATATTATGAAGTCGTTATAACAACGCGACTCTATAGCGCCCCCTAGCGTAGAAAAATAAAAACCAAGGCCGACACGTTTGATCTAGAGCAACGAAAATTGGCAGGCACGTGTAGCACCCCGAGACGCACAAAAAAGTCTATTGGGACCATGTAGCTAAAATGTACAGGAAGTGAGCTATGAATTTTTTAATGTCCAATTTTGGCCTATTTTGGCACATTCACTGTGGTCATGCTTTTTCCCCCTTTGCAAACATTTTTCATCCAATTGACTTCAAACTTGGCATTTATCATCTCAAGACCTAAGAGAACAGCTGGGCAAAACATCTTGCCTTTTCGAAATACTATACGACGGGGGCGGAGCATCAAATATTGCCTTTAAAATTTCATTTGTCCAGAAAGAGCAAATGCTTAATAACTCCCATGTTCAAGCTCCAAAAAATCTCAAACTTCTCAGGCAACGTAATAGTCACAGCCTGAAAACATCTATATGACAAAATTCAGTTATACATATAGCGCCACCTAGTGGTTACAATAAATGTCATACTTTACGTTTTTAGCTACTGTGCTGAGCTTGTTGAAGGGATCCATTTGAAAATTGGTCAGAAAAGCCTTAAGATGTTGATCATGCCCCACACCGAATATTGTAACTTTTCGTCAAAGGGCGTGGCCGCTACGGTGACGCAAAATCTGAAGATTTTTCGTGAAAATAAAAGCTGCATTAACTTGACCGAGATGATCCTATCTTCTCAAAATTTCACACATTTGATGAGAGTCCAGCTCTAAAGACATCTACTAACTTACATTTCATCTAACTGATAGCGCCACCTAGTGGCAATTTTTTTTCTTACGAATTTTCTTCTACGTTTTTCTCCAAACACGTTAACTGGACATACCTCATATTTGCTCAGAGGAGGGTTTCGGCCTTCATGATGTCACAACACGAAGTTTGTGAGTTTTCGCGAATTGCTGTAGGCGTGGCTAAGCGCTGTTCGCCAAGAAAACAACGCCAGTTTTGAGGGTCTAAACATGCACAGAAACTCCTGAAACTTGGCACACACATCTGGCCTGGTAAAATTAGCAATATTTTATTGTTGATTGTGCTATTTTTACAAAAATGACTCAATAGCGCCCCCTCGAAATTTTTAACGAAGCAGCCCCGGTTGTACGTTTAAGCAAGAACGCCGAATATTTTTAGGTGTATGAGGGAGCCCAAGACCTACAAAAAAGTCTCTTGGACCCATATGCTAAAATGAACAGGAAGTGAGCTACGAATTTTTGAATGTCCCATTTTTGACGATTTTTGCACATTCACAGGGGGCAGACTTTTGCCCACTTCTCCTACACGTTTCATCCGACTGAGTTAAGACTTGGCCTGGACCATGTCAAGACCTGAGCCAACGACAGGGGGAAAAATTTTGACTTTTCGAAATACTATATGATGAGGGCGGGGCATCAAAATTTGTGTTTCACAATGAAAAAGGATATGCTTGATAACTCCCCGGTACATGCTCCAAAAAATCCCAAACTTGACATGTATGTTTATCGTCAAGGCCTGAAGTTATCTCTATGACAACATTCAGTTATATATGCAGCGCCACCTAGCCCTTGAGGCATGAAAAAAAAATACCCCACATATGGTATTTTGTACAAAAAATGTACACTCATTCTAAGTGTGATAACTAAGTCATTTATGAATATTTTTTTAGTTTCCACCACTCAAAATGTTCACTGGCATCAGACTTATCCAAACATATATTTTTTTTTATTTTTTTTTGATAGCCTCTATGGACATTAAAAGCAATATCGTGAATGAAGGATATGCTTAATAACTCCACGGTACATGCTCCAAAAAAAAATCCCACACTTGACATGTATGCTTATAATCAAGGCCTGAAGGTATCTCTATGACAACATTCAGTTATAAATACAGCGCCACCTAGCCCTTGAGGCTTCTATAAAAAAAATAAAAAATACCCCACATACGGTATTTTGTACAAAAAATGTACACTCATTCTAAGTGTGATAACTAAGTCATTTATGAATATTCTTTTAGTTTCCACCACTCAAATTGTTCACTGGCTTCACACCGATCCAAACGTATGTATGTTTCCATTTTGTTTTATTCATTTTTGATTGCCCCTTTGGACAATAAAAGTAACATTGTGCAATGAGTACAACGAGCGATGATGTGTATATACACTTTTACAAAAAAATACCAATCAGGGCAACTCATTGCCTAAAAATAAAAAAGGACGCTGATTTTTGCAGGTCTTAACAATCACCAAAACCCGTTGAGCTTGACACACACACTGGCAAAAAAATATTCGACATGTAAACGTTTATTATGCCATTTTCAAAGAAATTTTGCTTCCAATATGCCAGTACCCCAACGTGCCAGTACCCCAACGTGCAAGTACCCCAACGTGCAAGGACCCCAACGTGGCCCGGGCTGCGAGGGCCCTTTATAGCTGCTCGCAGCTCTAGTTATTAGGGCCCGAGCAGCTACCGCTGCGAGGTCCCTATTGTTTTTCGATCGGATTATTATTATTATTATTATTATTATTATTCTTCTTCTTCTTCTTCTTCTCCGTAAACGATCACGATTTTGGGTACCTAAACATTTACGAAAACTCACCAAACTTTGCACACTCCTCAGGCCCGGCGAAAAATTTGATATTATGAAGTCGTCATAACAACGCGACTCTATAGCGCCCCCTAGCATAGAAAAATAAAAACCAAGCCCGGCACGTTTGAGCTAGAGCAACGAAAATTGGCAGGCACGTGTAGCACCCCGAGACGCACAAAAAAGTCTATTGGGACCATGTAGCTAAAATGTACAGGAAGTGAGCTATGAATTTTTTAATGTCCAATTTTGGCCTATTTTGGCACATTCACTGTGGTCATGCTTTTTCCCCCTTTGCAAACATTTTTCATCCAATTGACTTCAAACTTGGCATTTATCATCTCAAGACCTGAGAGAACAACTGGGGAAAAAATCTTGCCTTTTCGAAATACTATATGATGGGGGCGGGGCATCAAATATTGCCTTTAAAATTTCATTTGTCCAGAAAGAGCAAATGCTTAATAACTCCCATGTTCAAGCTCCAAAAAATCTCAAACTTATCAGGCAACTTAATAGTCACGGCCTGAAAACATCTATATGATAAAATTCAGTTATCCATGTAGCGCCACCTAGTGGTAACAATAATTGTCATACTTTACGTTTTTAGCTACTGTGCTGAGCTCGTTGAAGGGATCCAGTTGAAAATTGGTCAGAAAAGCCTTAAGATGTTGATCATGCCCCACACCGAATATTGTAACTTTTCGCCAAAGGGCGTGGCCGCTACGGTGCCGCAAAGTCTGAAGATTTCTCGTGACAACAAAAGCTGCATTAACTTGACCGAGATGATGCTATCTTCTCAAAATTTTACACAATTGATGAGAGTCCAGCCCTAAAGACATCTACAAACTTATATTTCATCTTACTGATAGCGCCACCTACTGGCAATTTTTTTTCTTACGATTTTTCTTCAATGTTTTTCTCCAACCATGTTAACTGGACCTACCTCATATTTGCTCAGATGAGGGTGTCGGCCTTCATGCTGTCACAACACGAAGTTTGTGAGTTTTCGCGAGTCGCTGTGGGCGTGGCTAAGCACTGTTCGCCAAGAAAACAACGCCAGTTTTGAGGGTCTAAACATGCGCAGAAACTCATGAAACTTGGCACACACATCTGGCCTGGTAAAATGAACAATATTTTATTGTTGATTGTGCTATTTTTACAAAAATGACTCAATAGCGCCCCCTAGAAATTTTTAACGAAGCAGCCCCGATTGTACGTTTAAGCAAGATCTACGAAAATTTTTACGTGTATGAGGGAGCCAAAGACCTACAAAAAAGACTCTTGGACCCATATGCTAAAATGAACAGGAAGTGAGCTACGAATATTTGAATGTCCCATTTTTTACGATTTTTGCACATTTTCAGAGGGCATACTTTTGCCCACTTCTCCTACACGTTTTATCCGACTGACTTATGACTTGACCTGGACCATGCCAAGACCTGAGCCAACAACAGACGGAAAAATCTTGACTTTTGGAAATACTATATGATGAGGGCGGGGCATCAAAATTTGTGTTTCGCACTGAAAAAGGATATGCTTAATAACTCCCCGATACATGCTCCAAAAAATCCCAAACTTGACATGTATGTTTATCGTCAAGGCCTGAAGATATCTCTATGACAACATTCAGTTATATATGCAGCGCCACCTAGCCCTTGAGGCATGAAAAAAAAATACCCCACTTACGGTATTTTGTACAAAAAATGTAAACTCATTCTAAGTGTGATAACTAAGTCATTTAGGAATATTCTTTTACCTTCCACCACTCAAAATATTCACTGGCATCAGACCTAACCAAACATACATATTTTTGTTATTTAGTTTTATGTATTTTTGATAGCCTCTATAGACATTAAAAGCAATATGGTGAATGAAGGCTATGCTTAATAACTCCCAGGTACATGCTCCAAAAAATCCCATATTTGAAATGTATATTTAGAGTCAAGGCCTGAAGGTATCTCTATGACAAAATTCAGTTATAAATACAGCGCCACCTAGTTCTTGAGGCATAAAAAAAAATGCCTCACTTACGGTATTTTTGCAAAAATTGTAAACTCATTGTAAGTGTGATAACTAAGTCATTTATGAATATTCTTTTACTTTCCACCACTCAATATGTTCACTGGTATCAGACCGATCCAAACATACGTATTTTTTATTTAGTTTTATTTATTTTTTTTATCGCCTCTATGGACAATAAAAGCAACATTGTGCAATGAGTACGAGCGATGATGTGTGTATATATACTTTTACGAAAAATACCAATCAGAGCAACTCATTGCCTAAAAATAAAAAAAAGACGCTGATTTTTGCAGATCTTAACAATCACCAAAACCCATTGAGCTTGACACACTCATCACACCTGGCAAAAAAAAAAAAAAAGTCCACATGTTTATCATGCCATTTTCAAAGAAATTCTGCTTCCAATGTGCCAATACCCCAATGTGCAAGTTCCCCAACGTGCAAGTACCCCAACGTGGCCCGGGCTGCGAGGGCCCTTTATAGCTGCTCGCAGCTCTAGTTCTTCTTCTTCTTCTTCTTCTTCTTCTTCTTCTTCGTAAACGATCGCGATTTTGGGTACCTAAACATTCACGAAAACTCACCGAACTTTGCACACTCCTCAGGCCCGGCGAAAAATTTGATATTATGAAGTCGTCATAACAACGCGACTCTATAGCGCCCCCTAGCGTAGAAAAATAAAAACCAAGCCTGGCACGTTTGAGCTAGAGCAACGAAAATTGGCAGGCACGTGTAGCACCCCGAGACGCACAAAAAAGTCTACTGGGACCATGTAGCTAAAATGTACAGGAAATGAGCTATGAATTTTTTTATGTCCAATTTTGGCCTATTTTGGCACATTCACTGTGGTCATGCTTTTTCCCCCTTTGCCAACATTTTTCATCCAATTGACTTCAAACTTGGCATTTATCATCTCAAGACCTGAGAGAACAACTGGGCAAAAAGTCTTGCCTTTTCGAAATACTATATGATGGGGGCGGGGCATCAAATATTGTCTTTAAAATTTCATTTGTCCAGAAAGAGCAAATGCTTAATAACTCCCATGTTCAAGCTCCAAAAAATCTCAAACTTCTCAGGCAACGTAATAGTCACGGCCTGAAAACATCTATATGATAAAATTCAGTTATACATATAGCGCCACCTAGTGGTGACAATAAATGTCATACTTTACGTTTTTAGCTACTGCGCTGAGCTCGTTGAAGGGATCCAGTTGAAAGTTGGTCAGAAAAGCCTTAAGATGTTGATCATGCCCCACACCGAATATTGTAACTTTTCGCCAAAGGGCGTGGCCGCTACGGTGCCGCAAAGTCTGAAGATTTTTCGTGACAATAAAAGCTGCATGAACTTGACCGAGATGATCCTATCTTCTCAAAATTTCACACATTTGATGAGAGTCCAGCCCTAAAGACATCTACGAACTTATATTTCATCTTACTGATAGCGCCACCTAGTGGCAATTTTTTTTCTTACGAATTTTCTTGTACATTTTTTCTCCAAACACGTTACCTGGACCAACCTCATATTTGCTCAGATGAGGGTTTCGGCCTTCATGATGTCACAACACGAAGTTTGTGAGTTTTCGCGAATCGCTGTGGGCTTGGCTAAGCACTGTTCGCCAAGAAAACAACGCCAGTTTTGAGGGTCTAAAAATGCGCAGAAACTCATGAAACTTGGCACACACATCTGGCCTGGTAAAATGAACAATATTTTATTGTTGATTGTGCTATTTTTACAAAAATGACTCAATAGCGCCCCCTAGAAATTTTTAACGAAGCAGCCCCGATTGTACGTTTAAGCAAGATCTACGAAAATTTTTACGTGTATGAGGGAGCCAAAGACCTACAAAAAAGTCTCTTGGACCCATATGCTAAAATGAACAGGAAGTGAGCTACGAATTTTTGAATGTCCCATTTTTGACGATTTTTGCACATTTTCAGGGGGCATACTTTTGCCCACTTCTCCTACACGTTTTATCCGACTGACTTATGACTTAACCTGGACCATGCCAAGACCTGAGCCAACAACAGACGGAAAAATCTTGACTTTTGGAAATACTATATGATGAGGGCGGGGCATCAAAATTTGTGTTTCGCACTGAAAAAGGATATGCTTAATAACTCCCCGATACATGCTCCAAAAAATCCCAAACTTGACATGTATGTTTATCGTCAAGGCCTGAAGGTATCTCTATGACAACATTCAGTTATATATGCAGCGCCACCTAGCCCTTGAGGCATGAAAAAAAAATACCCCACTTACGGTATTTTGTACAAAAAAATGTAAACTCATTCTCAGTGTGATAACTAAGTCATTTAGGAATATTCTTTTACTTTCCACCACTCAAAATATTCACTGGCATCAGACCTAACCAAACATACATATTTTTGTTATTTAGTTTTATGTATTTTTGATAGCCTCTATGGACATTAAAAGCAGTATCGTGAATGAAGGCTATGCTTAATAACTCCCAGGTACATGCTCCAAAAAATCCCATACTTGAAATGTATGCATATAATCAAGGCCTGAAGCTATATCTATGACAAAATTCAGTTATAAATACAGCGCCACCTAGTCCTTGAGGCATAAAAAAAAATGCCTCACTTACGGTATTTTTGCAAAAATTGTAAACTCATTGTAAGTGTGATAACTAAGTCATTTATGAATATTCTTTTACTTTCCACCACTCAATATGTTCACTGGCATCAGACCGATCCAAACATATGTATTTTTTATTTAGTTTTATTTATTTTTTGATCGCCTCTATGGACAAAAAAAGCAACATTGTGCAATGAGTACGAGCGATGATGCGTGTATATATACTTTTACGAAAAATACCAATCAGGGCAACTCATTGCCTAAAAATAAAAAAAAGACGCTGATTTTTGCAGATCTTAACAATCACCACAACCCATTGAGCTTGACACACTCATCACACCTGGCAAAAAAAAAAAAAAATCCACGTTTATCATGCCATTTTCAAAGAAATTCTGCTTCCAATGTGCCAGTACCCCAACGTGCAAGTACCTCAACGTGGCCCGGGCTGAGGGCCCTTTATAGCTGCTCGCAGCTCTAGTTAGGGCCCGAGCAGCGACCGCTGCGAGGTCCCTATTGTTTTTGTAAAAATTATTATTATTATTATTATTAGGGCCCGAGCAGCGACCGCTGCGAGGTCCCTATTGTTTTTGTAAAAATTATTATTAGTATTATTATTATTATTATTATTAGGGCCCGAGCAGCTACCGCTGCGAGGTCCCTATTGTTTTTCGATCGGATTATTATTAGGGCCCGAGCAGCGACCGCTGCGAGGTCCCTATTGTTTTTGTAAAAATTATTATTATTATTATTATTATTATTATTATTATTATTATTATTATTATTATTATTATTATTATTATTATTCTTTATTCTCCGCAAACAATCGCGATTTTGGGTACCTAAATATTCACGAAAACTCACCGAACTTTGCACACTCCTCAGGTCCGGCGAAAAATTTGATATTATGAAGTCGTTATAACAACGCGACTCTATAGCGCCCCCTAGCGTAGAAAAATAAAAACCAAGCCCGGCACGTTTGAGCTAGAGCAACGAAAATTGGCAGGCACGTGTAGCACCCCGAGACGCACAAAAAAGTCTATTGGGACCATGTAGCTAAAATGTACAGGAAGTGAGCTATGAATTTTTTAATGTCCAATTTTGGCCTATTTTGGCACATTCACTGTAGTCATGCTTTTTCCCCCTTTGCAAACATTTTTCATCCAATTGACTTCAAACTTGGCATTTATCATCTCAAGACCTGAGAGAACAGCTGGGCAAAACATCTTGCCTTTTCGAAATACTATATGACGGGGGCGGGGCATCAAATATTGACTTTAAAATTTCATTTGTCCAGAAAGAGCAAATGCTGAATAACTCCCATGTACAAGCTCCAAAAAATCTCAAACTTCTCAGGCAACGTAATAGTCACGGCCTGAAAACATCTATATGACAAAATTCAGTTATACATATAGCGCCACCTAGTGGTTACAATAAATGTCATACTTTACGTTTTTAGCTACTGTGCTGAGCTCGTTGAAGGGATCCATTTGAAAATTGGTCAGAAAAGCCTTAAGATGTTGATCATGCCCCACACCGAATATTGTAACTTTTCGCCAAAGGGCGTGGCCGCTACGGTGACGCAAAGTCTGAAGATTTTTCGTGAAAATAAAAGCTGCATTAACTTGACCGAGATGATCCTATCTTCTCAAAATTTCACACATTTGATGAGAGTCCAGCCCTAAAGACATCTACTGACTTATAGTTCATCTAACTGATAGCGCCACCTAGTGGCAATTTTTTTTCTTACGAATTTTCTTCTACGTTTTTCTCCAAACACGTTAACTGGACCTACCTCATATTTGCTCAGATGAGGGTTTCGGCCTTCATGATGTCACAACACGAAGTTTGTGAGTTTTCGCGAATTGCTGTGGGCGTGGCTAAGCGCTGTTCGCCAAGAAAACAACGCCAGTTTTGAGGGTCTAAACATGCACAGAAACTCATGAAACTTGGCACACACATCTGGCCTGGTAAAATGAGCAATATTTTATTGTTGATTGTGCTATTTTTACAAAAATTACTCAATAGCGCCCCCTAGAAGTTTTTAACGAAGCAGCCCCGGTTGTACGTTTAAGCAAGAACGACGAATATTTTTAGGTGTATGAGGGAGCCCAAGACCTACAAAAAAGTCTCTTGGACCCATATGCTAAAATGAACAGGAAGTGAGCTACGAATTTTTGAATGTCCCATTTTTGACGATTTTTGCACATTCACAGGGGGCAGACTTTAGCCCACTTCTCCTACACGTTTCATCCGACTGAGTTAAGACTTGGCCTGGACCATGTCAAGACCTGAGCCAACGACAGGGGGAAAAATTTTGTCTTTTCGAAATACTATATTATGAGGGCGGGGCATCAAATTTTGTGTTTCGCAATGAAAAAGGATATGCTTGATAACTCCCCGGTACATGCTCCAAAAAATCCCAAACTTGACATGTATGTTTATCGTCAAGGCCTGAAGTTATCTCTGTGACAACATTCAGTTATATATGCAGCGCCACCTAGCCCTTGAGGAATAAAAAAAAAATACCCCACATACGGTATTTTGTACAAAAAATGTACACTCATTCTAAGTGTGATAACTCAGTCATTTATGAATATTCTTTTAGTTTCCACCACTCAAATTGTTCACTGGCTTCACACCGATCCAAACGTATGTACATTTCCATTTTGTTTTATTCATTTTTGATTGCCCCTTTGGACAATAAAAGTAACATTGTGCAATGAGTACAACGAGCGATGATGTGTATATACACTTTTACAAAAAATACCAATCAGGGCAACTCATTGCCTAAAAATAAAAAATAAGACGCTGATTTTTGCAGATCTTAACAATCACCAAAACCCATTGAGCTTGACACACTCATCACACCTGGCAAAAAAATAAAAAAAATAATCCACGTTTATCATGCCATTTTCAAAGAAATTCTGCTTCCAATGTGCCAGTACCCCAATGTGCAAGTTCCCCAACGTGCAAGTACCCCAACGTGGCCCGGGCTGCGAGGGCCCTTTATAGCTGCTCGCAGCTCTAGTTATTATTATTCTTTATTCTCCGCAAACGATCACGATTTTGGGTACCTAAACATTCACGAAAACTCACCGAACTTTGCACACTCCTCAGGCCCGGCGAAAAATTTGATATTATTAAGTCGTCATAACAATGCGACTCGATAGCGCCCCCTAGCGTAGAAAAATAAAAACCAAGCCCGGCACGTTTGAGCTAGAGCAACAAAAATTGGCAGGCACGTGTAGCACCCCGAGATGCACAAAAAAGTCTATTGGGACCATGTAGCTAAAATGTACAGGAAGTGAGCTATGAATTTTTTTATGTCCAATTTTGGCCTATTTTGGCACATTCACTGTGGTCACGCTTTTTCCCCCTTTGCAAACATTTTTCATCCAATTGACTTCAAACTTGGCATTTATCATCTCAAGACCTGAGAGAACAACTGGGCAAAATATCTTGCCTTTTTGAAATACTATATGACGGGGGCGGGGCATCAAATATTGCCTTTAAAATTTCATTTGTCCAGAAAGAGCAAATGCTTAATAACTCCCATGTTCAAGCTCCAAAAAATCTCAAACTTCTCAGGCAACGTAATAGTCACGGCCTGAAAACATCTATATGATAAAATTCAGTTATACATATAGCGCCACCTAGTGGTTACAATAAATGTCATACTTTACGTTTTTAGCTACTGTGCTGAGCTTGTTGAAGGGATCCATTTGAAAAATGGTCAGAAAAGCCTTAAGATGTTGATCATGCCCCACACCGAATATTGTAACTTTTCGCCAAAGGGCGTGGCCGCTACGGTGACGCAAAGTCTGAAGATTTTTCGTGAAAATAAAAGCTGCATTAACTTGACCGAGATGATCCTATCTTCTCAAAATTTCACACATTTGATGAGAGTCCAGCCCTAAAGACATCTACTGACTTATATTTCATCTAACTGATAGCGCCACCTAGTGGCAATTTTTTTTCTTACGAATTTTCTTCTACGTTTTTCTCCAAACACGTTAACTGGACCTACCTCATATTTGCTCAGATGAGGGTTTCGGCCTTCATGATGTCACAACACGAAGTTTGTGAGTTTTCGTGAATTCCTGTGGGTGTGGCTAAGCGCTGTTCGCCAAGAAAATAACGCCAGTTTTGAGGGTCTAAACATGCACAGAAACTCATGAAACTTGGCACACACATCTGGCCTGGTAAAATGAGCAATATTTTATTGTTGATTGTGCTATTTTTACAAAAATGACTCAATAGCGCCCCCTAGAATTTTTTAACGAAGCAGCCCCAGTTGTACGTTTAAGCAAGAACGACGAATATTTTTAGGTGTATGAGGGAGCCCAAGACCTACAAAAAAGTCTCTTGGACCCATATGCTAAAATGAACAGGAAGTGAGCTACGAATTTTTGAATGTCCCATTTTTGACAATTTTTGCACATTCACAGGGGGCAGACTTTTGCCCACTTCTCCTACACGTTTCATCTGACTGAGTTAAGACTTGACCTGGACCATGTCAAGTCCTGAGCCAACGACAGGGGGAAAAATCTTGACCTTTCGAAATACTATATGATGAAGGCGGGGCATCAAAATTTGTGTTTCGCACTGAAAAAGGATATGCTTAATAACTCCCCGGTACATGCTCCAAAAAATCCCAAACTTGACATGTATGTTTATCGTCAAGGCCTGAAGCTATCTCTATGACAACATTCAGTTATATATGCAGCGCCACCTAGCCCTTGAGGCATAAAAAAAAAATACCCCACATACGGTATTTTGTACAAAAAATGTAAACTCATTCTAAGTGTGATAACTAAGTCATTTATGAATATTCTTTTAGTTTCCACCACTCAAAATGTTCACTGGCATCAGACTTATCCAAACATATATATATTTTTATTTATTTTTGATAGCCTCTGTGGACATTAAAAGCAATATCGTGAATGAAGGATATGCTTAATAACTCCACGGTACATGCTCCAAAAAAAATCCCACACTTGACATGTATGCTTATAATCAAGGCCTGAAGGTATCTCGATGACAACATTCAGTTATAAATACAGCGCCACCTAGCCCTTGAGGCTTATATAAAAAAAAAAACCCACATACAGTATTTTGTACAAAAAAATTTAAACTCATTCTAAGTGTGATGACTAAGTCATTTCTGAATATTCTTTTAGTTTCCACCACTCAAATTGTTCACTGGCTTCACACCGATCCAAACGTATGTACGTTTCCATTTTGTTTTATTCATTTTTGATTGCCCCTTTGGACAATAAAAGTAACATTGTGCAATGAGTACAACGAGCGATGATGTATATATACACTTTTACAAAAAATATCAATCAGGGCAACTCATTGCCTAAAAATAAAAAAGGACGCTGATTTTTGCAGGTCTTAACAATCACCAAAACCCGTTGAGCTTGACACACACTGGCAAAAAAAATATTCTACATGTAAACGTTTATTATGCCATTTTCAAAGAAATTTTGCTTCCAATATGCCAGTACCCCAACGTGCCAGTACCCCAACGTGCCAGTACCCTAACGTGCAAGTACCCCAACGTGCAAGGACTCCAACGTGGCCCGGGCTGCGAGGGCCCTTTATAGCTGCTCGCAGCTCTAGTTATTATTCTTCTTCTTCTTCTTCTTCTTCTTCTTCTTCTTCTTCTTCTTTATTCTCCGCAAACGATCGCGATTTTGGGTACCTAAACATTCACGAAAACTCACCGAACTTTGCACACTCCTCAGGCCTGGCGAAAAATTTGATATTATTAAGTCGTCATAACAATGCGACTCGATAGCGCCCCCTAGCGTAGAAAAATAAAAACCAAGCCCGGCACGTTTGAGCTAGAGCAACAAAAATTGGCAGGCACGTGTAGCACCCCGAGACGCACAAAAAAGTCTATTGGGACCATGTAGCTAAAATGTACAGGAAGTGAGCTATGAATTTTTTAATGTCCAATTTTGGCCTATTTTGGCACATTCACTGTGGTCATGCTTTTTCCCCCTATGCAAACATTTTTCATCCCATTGACTTCAAACTTGGCATTTATCATCTCAAGACCTAAGAGAACAGCTGGGCAAAAAGTCTTGCCTTTTCGAAATACTATATGATGGGGGCGGGGCATCAAATATTGCCTTTAAAATTTCATTTGTCCAGAAAAAGCAAATGCTTAATAACTCCCATGTTCAAGCTCCAAAAAATCTCAAACTTCTCAGGCAACGTAATAGTCACGGCCTGAAAACATCTATATGATAAAATTCAGTTATACATATAGCGCCACCTAGTGGTTACAATAAATGTCATACTTTACGTTTTTAGCTACTGTGCTGAGCTTGTTGAAGGGATCCATTTGAAAATTGGTCAGAAAAGCCTTAAGATGTTGATCATGCCCCACACCGAATATTGTAACTTTTCGCCAAAGGGCGTGGCCGCTACGGTGACGCAAAGTCTGAAGATTTTTCGTGAAAATAAAAGCTGCATTAACTTGACCGAGATGATCCTATCTTCTCAAAATTTCACACATTTGATGAGAGTCCAGCCCTAAAGACATCTACTGACTTATATTTCATCTAACTGATAGCGCCACCTAGTGGCAATTTTTTTTCTTACGAATTTTCTTCTACGTTTTTCTCCAAACACGTTAACTGGACCTACCTCATATTTGCTCAGATGAGGGTTTCGGCCTTCATGATGTCACAACACGAAGTTTGTGAGTTTTCGCGAATTGCTGTGGGTGTGGCTAAGCGCTGTTCGCCAAGAAAACAACGCCGGTTTTGAGGGTCTAAACATGCACAGAAACTCATGAAACTTGGCACACACATCTGGCCTGGTAAAATGAGCCATATTTTATTGTTGATTGTGCTATTTTTACAAAAATGACTCAATAGCGCCCCCTAGAAGTTTTTAACGAAGCAGCCCCGGTTGTACGTTTAAGCAAGAACGACGAATATTTTTAGATGTATGAGGGAGCCCAAGTCCTACAAAAAAGTCTCTTGGACCCATATGCTAAAATGAACAGGAAGTGAGCTACGAATTTTTGAATGTCCCATTTTTGACAATTTTTGCACATTCACAGGGGGCAGACTTTTGCCCACTTCTCCTACACGTTTCATCTGACTGAGTTAAGACTTGACCTGGACCATGTCAAGACCTGAGCCAACGACAGGGGGAAAAATCTTGACCTTTCGAAATACTATATGATGAAGGCGGGGCATCAAAATTTGTGTTTCGCACTGAAAAAGGATATGCTTAATAACTCCCCGGTACATGCTCCAAAAAATCCCAAACTTGACATGTATGTTTATCGTCAAGGCCTGAAGCTATCTCTATGACAACATTCAGTTATATATGCAGCGCCACCTAGCCCTTGAGGCATAAAAAAAAAATACCCCACATACGGTATTTTGTACAAAAAATGTAAACTCATTCTAAGTGTGATAACGAAGTCATTTATGAATATTCTTTTAGTTTCCACCACTCAAAATGTTCACTGGCATCAGACTTATCCAAACATATATATATTTTTATTTATTTTTGATAGCCTCTGTGGACATTAAAAGCAATATCGTGAATGAAGGATATGCTTAATAACTCCATGGTACATGCTCCAAAAAAATCCCACACTTGACATGTATGCTTATAATCAAGGCCTGAAGGTATCTCTATGACAACATTCAGTTATAAATACAGCGCCACCTAGCCCTTGAGGCATAAAAAAAATAAATAAATACCCCACATACGGTATTTTGTACAAAAAATGTACACTCATTCTAAGTGTGATAACTAAGTCATTTATGAATATTCTTTTAGTTTCCACCACTCAAAATGTTCACTGGCATCAGACTTATCCAAACATATATATATTTTTATTTATTTTTGATAGCCTCTGTGGACATTAAAAGCAATATCGTGAATGAAGGATATGCTTAATAACTCCACGGTACATGCTCCAAAAAAAATCCCACACTTGACATGTATGCTTATAATCAAGGCCTGAAGGTATCTCGATGACAACATTCAGTTATAAATACAGCGCCACCTCGCCCTTGAGGCTTATATAAAAAAAAAACCCCACATACGGTATTTTGTACAAAAAATTTTTAAACTCATTCTAAGTGTGATGACTAAGTCATTTCTGAATATTCTTTTAGTTTCCACCACTCAAATTGTTCACTGGCTTCACACCGATCCAAACGTATGTACGTTTCCATTTTGTTTTATTCATTTTTGATTGCCCCTTTGGACAATAAAAGTAACATTGTGCAATGAGTACAACGAGCGATGATGTATATATACACTTTTACAAAAAATACCAATCAGGGCAACTCATTGCCTAAAAATAAAAAAGGACGCAGATTTTTGCAGGTCTTAACAATCCCCAAAACCCGTTGAGCTTGACACACACTGGCAAAAAAAATATTCTACATGTAAACGTTTATTATGCCATTTTCAAAGAAATTTTGCTTCCAATATGCCAGTACCCCAACGTGCCAGTACCCTAACGTGCAAGTACCCCAACGTGCAAGGACTCCAACGTGGCCCGGGCTGCGAGGGCCCTTTATAGCTGCTCGCAGCTCTAGTTAGGGCCCGAGCAGCTACCGCTGCGAGGTCCCTATTGTTTTTCGATCGGATTATTATTATTATTATTAGGGCCCGAGCAGCGACCGCTGCGAGGTCCCTATTGTTTTTGTAAAAATTATTATTATTATTATTATTATTATTATTCTTCTTCTTCTTCTTTATTCTCCGTAAACGATCGCGATTTTGGGTACCTAAACATTCACGAAAACTCACCGAACTTTGCACACTTCTCAGGCCCGGCGAAAAATTTGATATTATTAAGTCGTCATAACAATGCGACTCGATAGCTCCCCCTAGCGTAGAAAAATAAAAACCAAGCCCGGCACGTTTGAGCTAGAGCAACAAAAATTGGCAGGCACGTGTAGCACCCCGAGACGCACAAAAAGGTCTATTGGGACCATGTAGCTAAAATGTACAGGAAGTGAGCTATGAATTTTTTTATGTCCAATTTTGGCCTATTTTGGCACATTCACTGTGGTCATGCTTTTTCCCCCTTTGCAAACATTTTTCATCCAATTGACTTCAACCTTGGCATTTATCATCTCAAGACCTGAGAGAACAACTGGGCAAAACATCTTGCCTTTTTGAAATACTATATGACGGGGGCGGGGCATCAAATATTGCCTTTAAAATTTCATTTGTCCAGAAAGAGCAAATGCTTAATAACTCCCATGTTCAAGCTCCAAAAAATCTCAAACTTCTCAGGCAACGTAATAGTCACGGCCTGAAAACATCTATATGATAAAATTCAGTTATACATATAGCGCCACCTAGTGGTTACAATAAATGTCATACTTTACGTTTTTAGCTACTGTGCTGAGCTTGTTGAAGGGATCCATTTGAAAATTGGTCAGAAAGGCCTTAAGATGTTGATCATGCCCCACACCGAATATTGTAACTTTTCGCCAAAGGGCGTGGCCGCTACGGTGACGCAAAGTCTGAAGATTTTTCGTGAAAAATAAAAGCTGCATTAACTTGACCGAGATGATCCTATCTTCTCAAAATTTCACACATTTGATGAGAGTCCAGCCCTAAAGACATCTACTGACTTATATTTCATCTAACTGATAGCGCCACCTAGTGGCAATTTTTTTTCTTACGAATTTTCTTCTACGTTTTTCTCCAAACACGTTAACTGGACCTACCTCATATTTGCTCAGATGAGGGTTTCGGCCTTCATGATGTCACAACACGAAGTTTGTGAGTTTTCGCGAATTGCTGTGGGTGTGGCTAAGCGCTGTTCGCCAAGAAAATAACGCCAGTTTTGAGGGTCTAAACATGCACAGAAACTCATGAAACTTGGCACACACATCTGGCCTGGTAAAATTAGCAATATTTTATTGTTGATTGTGCTATTTTTACAAAAATGACTCAATAGCGCCCCCTAGAAGTTTTTAACGAAGCAGCCCCGGTTGTACGTTTAAGCAAGAACGACGAATATTTTTAGGTGTATGAGGGAGCCCAAGACCTACAAAAAAGTCTCTTGGACCCATATGCTAAAATGAACAGGAAGTGAGCTACGAATTTTTGAATGTCCCATTTTTGACAATTTTTGCACATTCACAGGGGGCAGACTTTTGCCCACTTCTCCTACACGTTTCATCTGACTGAGTTAAGACTTGACCTGGACCATGTCAAGTCCTGAGCCAACGACAGGGGGAAAAATCTTGACCTTTCGAAATACTATATGATGAAGGCGGGGCATCAAAATTTGTGTTTCGCACTGAAAAAGGATATGCTTAATAACTCCCCGGTACATGCTCCAAAAAATCCCAAACTTGACATGTATGTTTATCGTCAAGGCCTGAAGCTATCTCTATGACAACATTCAGTTATATATGCAGCGCCACCTAGCCCTTGAGGCATAAAAAAAAAATACCCCACATACGGTATTTTGTACAAAAAATGTCAACTCATTCTGAGTGTGATAACTAAGTCGTTTATGAATATTCTTTTAGTTTCCACCACTCAAAATGTTCACTGGCATCAGACTTATCCAAACATATATATATTTTTATTTATTTTTGATAGCCTCTGTGGACATTAAAAGCAATATCGTGAATGAAGGATATGCTTAATAACTCCACGGTACATGCTCCAAAAAAAATCCCACACTTGACATGTATGCTTATAATCAAGGCCTGAAGGTATCTCGATGACAACATTCAGTTATAAATACAGCGCCACCTAGCCCTTGAGGCTTATATAAAAAAAAAAAAACCCACATACGGTATTTTGTACAAAAAAAATTAAACTCATTCTAAGTGTGATGACTAAGTCATTTCTGAATATTCTTTTAGTTTGCACCACTCAAATTGTTCACTGGCTTCACACCGATCCAAACGTATGTACGTTTCCATTTTGTTTTATTCATTTTTGATTGCCCCGTTGGACAATAAAAGTAACATTGTGAAATGAGTACAACGAGCGATGATGTATATATACACTTTTACAAAAAATATCAATCAGGGCAACTCATTGCCTAAAAATAAAAAATGACGCTGATTTTTGCAGGTCTTAACAATCACCAAAACCCGTTGAGCTTGACACACACTGGCAAAAAAAATATTCTACATGTAAACGTTTATTATGCCATTTTCAAAGAAATTTTGCTTCCAATATGCCAGTACCCCAACGTGCCAGTACCCCAACGTGCCAGTACCCTAACGTGCAAGTACCCCAACGTGCAAGGACTCCAACGTGGCCCGGGCTGCGAGGGCCCTTTATAGCTGCTCGCAGCTCTAGTTATTATTATTATTATTATTATTATTATTATTATTATTCTTTATTCTCCGCAAACAATCGCGATTTTGGGTACATAAATATTCACGAAAACTCACCGAACTTTGCACACTCCTCAGGTCCGGCGAAAAATTTGATATTATGAAGTCGTTATAACAACGCGACTCTATAGCGCCCCCTAGCGTAGAAAAATAAAAACCAAGCCCGGCACGTTTGAGCTAGTGCAACAAAAATCGGCAGGCACGTGTAGCACCCCGAGACGCACAAAAAAGTCTATTGGGACCATGTAGCTAAAATGTACAGGAAGTGAGCTATGAATTTTTTAATGTCCAATTTTGGCCGATTTTGGCACATTCACTGTGGTCATGCTTTTTCCCCCTTTGCAAACATTTTTCATCCAATTGACTTCAAACTTGGCATTTATCATCTCAAGACCTGAGAGAACAACTGGGCAAAACATCTTGCCTTTTTGAAATACTATATGACGGGGGCGGGGCATCAAATATTGCCTTTAAAATTTCATTTGTCCAGAAAGAGCAAATGCTTAATAACTCCCATGTTCAAGCTCCAAAAAATCTCAAACTTCTCAGGCAATGTAATAGTCACGGCCTGAAAACATCTATATGATAAAATTCAGTTATACATATAGCGCCACCTAGTGGTTACAATAAATGTCATACTTTACGTTTTTAGCTACTGCGCTGAGCTCGTTGAAGGGATCCAGTTGAAAATTGGTCAGAAAAGCCTTAAGATGTTGATCATGCCCCACACCGAATATTGTAACTTTTCGCCAAAGGGCGTGGCCGCTACGGTGCCGCAAAGTCTGAAGATTTTTCGTGACAATAAAAGCTGCATGAACTTGACCGAGATGATCCTATCTTCTCAACATTTGATGAGAGTCCAGCCCTAAAGACATCTATGAACTTATATTTCATCTTACTGATAGCGCCACCTAGTGGCAATTTTTTTTCTTACGAATTTTCTTCTACGTTTTTCTCCAAACACGTTAACTGGACCTACCTCATATTTGCTCAGATGAGGGTTTCGGCCTTCATGATGTCACAACACGAAGTTTGTGAGTTTTCGCGAATCGCTGTGGGCGTGGCTAAGCACTGTTCGCCAAGAAAACAACGCCAGTTTTGAGGGTCTAAACATGCGCAGAAACTCATGAAAATTGGCACACACATCTGGCCTGGTAAAATGAACAATATTTTATTGTTGATTGTGCTATTTTTACAAAAATGACTCAATAGCGCCCCCTAGAAATTCTTATCTAAGCAGCCCCGCTTGTACGTTTAGGCAAGATCTTTGGAGATTTTTAGGTGTATGAGGGAGCCCAAGACCTACAAAAAAAGCCTCTTGGACCCATGTGCTAAAATGAACAGGAAGCGAGCTACGAATTTTTTAATGTCCCATTTTTTAGGATTTTAGCACATTTACAGGGAGCATACTTTTGCGTACTTCGCCTACACGTTTCATCCGACTGACTTCAGACTAGACCTGGACCATGTCCAGACCTGAGCCAACGACAGTGGGAAAAATCTTGACTTTTCAGAATACTATATGATGAGGGCGGAGCATCAAATTTTGTGTTTCGCAATGAAAAAGGATATGCTTAATAACGCCCCGGTACATGCTCCAAAAAGTCCCAAACTTGACATGTATGTTTATAGTCGAGGCCTGAAGGTATATCTATGACAATATTCAGTTATATATGCAGCGCCACCTAGCCCTTGAGGCAGGAAAAAAAAAAAACCCACTTAACGGTATTTTTACAAAAATTGTAAACTCATTCTTAGTGTGATTACTCAGTCATTTATGAATATTCTTTTACTTTCCACCACTCAAAATGTTCACTGGCATCAAACCTATCCAAACATATGTATTTTTTTTTATTTAGTTTTATTTATTTTTGATAGCCTCTATGGACATTAAAAGCAATATTGTGAATGAAGGATATGCTTAAAAACTCTCCGGAACATGCTCCAAAAAATCCCAAACTTGACGTGTATGTTTATAGTCAAGGCCTGAAGCTCTCTCTATGACAACATTCAGTTATATATGCAGCGCCACCTAGCCCTTGAGGCATAAAAAAAAATACCCCACTTTCTGTATTTTTACAAAAATTGTAAACTCATTGTAAGTGTGATAACTAAGTCATTTATGAATATTCTTTTACTTTCCACAACTCAATATGTTCACTGGCATCAGACCGATCCAAACATATGTACTTTTTTATTTAGTTTCATTTTCTTTGATCGCCTCTATGGACAATAAAAGCAACATTTTTGCAATGAGTACGAGCGATGATGGGTACATATATTTTTACAAAAAATACCAATCAGGGCAACTCATTGCCTAAAAATAAAAAAAAGACGCTGATTTTTGCAGATCTTAACAATCACCTAAACCCATTGAGCTTGACACACTCATCACACCTGGCAAAAAAATAAATAAAAAAACACATGTAATGGTTTATAATGCCATTTTCAAAGAAATTCTGCTTCCAATGTGCCAGTACCCCAACGTGCAAGTACCCCAACGTGGCCCGAGCTGCGAGGGCCCTTTATAGCTGCTCGCAGCTCTAGTTATTATTATTATTATTATTATTATTATTATTATTATTATTATTATTATTAAAATTCCCAAACTATAATAACCCTGGTCATCTGCTAGTCGATCTACATACACAGCAGGTGAGGTTGTGGGTGGACATCATGAATATGCATCATCCAGGGTTATTATAGTTTTAGAATTTTCATTTTACTTAGTTTTGATTTCGTTTTGAGTTTTGTTTTTTAAATTTAGTTAATTTAAATTAGTTTTCAGGATGGTTCTGTTAGTTTTATTAGTTTTAGTTATTTAGGAAAGGTTCGTTTTAGTTAGTTTCAGTATTGGTTTTAGTAAAAAAAAAAAAAAAAAAAAGTGTATTACTTGTGTGTTTGCACATGTCGTGATTGTTAGTATTTCATCAGGTTTCTTTGAAGACTACAAAATGTTGTTAATATGTTTGCCAGACCCTCGCAAACCATTTTCATGCTCGCAAAGAAAACCTGAGCACCGAGCTGTTATACCATCGTGAACTCTTCTAATTATGTCCTTCCACCTTTGTGTGAAAACAGAAACCAAAATTTGACAAGAATGCTTGAATTAGACAAAGCTTAACTAGCTTCCAAAATCTGGAAAACCCCAAACACTTGCCTTCAAAGACCTCTGGGGCCATCCACGCTGCACTTCCTTTGTTGTTTGTCATATGGGTCTGAATGTCACAGGCTGTTCCAAAATCACATATCTTGAGTACAGTGCCACCAGCCACAAGCAGCAAACTGTAAAACGACGGGAAAACATAAAAAAAAAAAATTAAAATAATATACAAGTCAGCGGTTTTTCCTGGCTCAAATCGAGGCAGAGGCGGTATCGTCTTGACTATAATGGGTGACTACCGATACCATTATCGGCTGCAGGGCAGGGGGAGGGAGGGCGACAAGGGAAAAGGGACCGGGAGGCAGAGGAGGACGGGCGGGGGGAGGTGATGAGGGAGAGGCGACGGGGGAGAAAGGGGGAGGGGAGAGGGAACCAAGGGGCACACCAGAGGCCCACCCGCCCCAAACCGCGCCGCCGGGTACGGAGAAGCGGACTGCGCCGGGACGGCACCGCCCCGGACACCAGGGAAAGCACCACAACACGGCACCCCACAGGGGGCCCAGGGAGCGGCCAAGACGCAACCTCCACCGAGCAGACAACGGGGGGGCAGAGCCACCCCCGCCCGGCCGCAGGGGAAAGCGTCAAGAAAATTGACTAACTAGCATGCAGTAACACCAAGTGTTGATGCTTAGTGCCCCTAGAAATAAATCTTAAGGAGTTAGTGTGTATAGAGTGTCGTTTAGTGTGGCGTACTCGAGCCCACTGGCAGCAACTAGGTTCCTGACTATATAAAAATAAAAACAATCAGTTACAAAATACCAAATACAGAAGCAGCAAAATACAGAAATGAAAACGATGTGGTGGCTCTCGTTAACAGGCAGATTCTAGGCAGAATTAAATTGCCAAATTAAGATTAAAATATTATATGTACCTAGACCATATTTGTTTAAATCTTGATACATGATTTTTATTTAAAGCAGAGATTTTTTCCATTAAGATATAATTTATTAGTAGGTTTAACCAGTGGTCGATATTTAGAGATTGTTTATTTTCTAATTGACAGGGATTGTTTTTTTTTTAGCAATAGTAAGGGCTATAAGTGTAGATTGAGATTGTTTACATGGTAGATCAGTTTTTGTTAAGTCACCTAGTAAACACAATCTTGGTGATAAAGGAAGCCTAGAGTTTAATGTATCAGAGAGCTTTTCTAAGACTTTAGTCCAAAAATACAGCACTGGAGTACATGACCATAAAGCATGAAGATAAGTATCAGCAGTGTTTTGTGAGCACTGGAGACAAATGTCGGAGTCAGAGAGTCCCATTTTTTTACATCATATATTGCATAATATATGTTCTATGAAGTATCTTATATTGGATAAGTTGCACATTTGTATGTTTTGTCATTTTGAATACATTTTCACAGATTTGGGTCCAAAAGTCTGGTTCCGGAACTATAGACAAGTTGTAAAGTAGGCAAATACATTTTATCTGTGTATAAAAGTAGCTTATATATTTTTGATAGTTGTTGTTTTTGTTGTTGGAGAAAGCTTTATAATATCTTTAGCTAAGACAGGCAGTTGGAGCGTATCCTGAAGTGTTGGGATTTGTTTCCTAACCATATTTTTAACTTGCAGATAATGTAAGAAATTTCCGTTTTTTATTTCATATTTTTGGACCAAGTTTATATACGATATAAACTTATTATCTGAGAAAAGATGATGAAGGTGTGTAATTCCTTTCTGCTCCCATAAACTTAAATGGAACAACTGATTATTGAGTTGAAAGTCGGGGTTATGCCAAATGGGAGAAACCCCACAGGGCGCCAATTGGGAGTTTGTCATTTCTAATGCCTTCCACCAGGCAGTCAGGGTGGCGGCTATCATTGGGTTTTTAAAACAATTATGTTGTTTTATCGATTTTGTAATAAAGAGTATATCTAAGACTCTAAGGTTATTACAATCCTTCTGCTCCAGTTCCAACCAACGGTTAGTATCTCTGTTGGGTTGTGTCCATAGCACAAGATATTGTAGTTGATTAGCTATATAGTAGTACATAAAGTGTGGTGCCTCTAAACCTCCTTTAGATTTACTTTCATGAAGAGTGGATAGACTAATTTTTGCTTTTTTTTTTTTATTCCAATAGAATTTTGTGATAGCAGAGTCCAGCGATTGAAACCAGTTAGATGTAGGTTTAAATGGAATCATTGAAAATAAATAATTTATCTTTGGTAAAACTTTCATTTTTATAGTAGCTATCCGTCCTATTAAAGAGATAGGAAGATTATTCCAGCGCTCCAGGTCACTACGGATAGTACTAGGGGTGTTAAAAAGAATCGATTCGGCGATATATCGTGATACTACATCGCGCGATTCTCGAATCGATTCAATAAAAAAAAAATCGATTTTTTTTTTTTTTTTTTTTTTAAAGAGCTCAGAATTGTTCATTCGGTAGTCTTACCGATTCAACGTCTTATCATCATTGCCTTTTTTTTTAATTATAATTATTATAATTAATTATTATAATAAGGGAGCCGCTCGGGAGCTGACGTAGTTGGGCGGCTCGTCCCTTGATTGGTCGGCGACTCGGCGAGGTTGATTCTCCGGCGAGGTTGGTTCTGCCGGACAGCTGTCCGACTCCAGGTGTTGGAGCTCGGTCCGCTACGCGCCGGCGTGCGGGGAAGGCCAGCCGTTGGAGGTGAGCTGGCACCGCGGCAGGGCGCCACCGAATAGCAGGTGAGGTGCTGGGGCGGCTTAGGTGCACAACCTTGAGTCCGGCGGTACGTTGCAAGTGTACCCCGGGGCCGCGGAGCTCGCTACTGGTGGGCAATCACCGATGGTGAGAAAAAAAAAAAAGGGAAAAGAGTAAAAGAGTCTTTAGTCAGCGTTGCAGTTTGCACCTGCTTTGGCGTGGCGTGGAGCGAGTGGCTGCTCTCGTGGCAATGGTTGCTGCCAGGGACAAAAGGGCCACGTGTTGGCAAGTTTCTTGGAACAAAGAGTTGGAGCAGGCTGGGAAACTTGCAGGTAGAGAGCGATCGGGAAGAGGCATCGGAAGAGGATGTTGGAAGAAGCGAAGTTGGAAGAGAGAAGTTGGAAGAGCGAAGTTGGAAGAGGGCGAGCGAGGGGGTCCCCTCGTCTTTTTAAAGTCTATGGGCGGGGCTTCAGTAGGGGGTGACACACCCTTTCTGTTCGCTCACGCAGACTTAAAAAAAATAGCTAATTATTAAAGGGATTAATAATTTGGCATTAAATTTGGTCAGTCTGGCAAATCAGTTTTCCCACACAACCCGTTTAACACACATCGTAATTAATGCATCATAAACTAACTTGTAAGGTAATTTCTACTTGAGCCTAATCCGACTGAACTGAAAGATATTGATTACCTTTCATTCCTTATAGAGTACAAATGAAATAGGACGTTCATACACACAAAGATATAACATGAATCATTCGTAGTTCGGTTATCTGTCAAGAATTATCATGGTATAAATGTGTAAAATGCGGTTACTTATATGAATTGTCACTAAGGATAGTTCCGAGTTTCACCACTTGACGGTGCTGTTGCTCCATCTAGACGTTCCAGGAGTGCCCCCTGGAGGGTCGTGACGCCAGAATATCCTTTGTGATTGATAAGAGGTCATGACCATTCCTTTGATCAGTTGTTTGTGTATTCCAAATCATTGGAGCCGTCTTCTCGGGCTCCGGGATGGCGGGCTTGAATACACTCCTTCGGCAGACGCATAAATTCCTTTGTCACCTGGTCAGCGGCTTCAAAAGAGCTTTGTTGGTGGTTGAGTGACCACCTGCAGAGCTATCCAAGCTTAGATCCTGTCTGGGCTGTGGAATATTTATGCAACTGCAGAGAATTTGTTTTAGAAGAAGCAAACTTTAAAAAAAATTAGAGGGTGGACTGGGCCATAGGCCATAGTTGTTACAGACCCCCCTTCGTCAAGCGGGATGAATCTTCAGGATGTCCAGGTTGACGGGTCCAGATGATGCGGGGCCAGGGGCCAGGCCACGGTCAGACGGCCGGAGTCCCAGTCACGCTCTGCTGCAACACTCAAGACATACCACTGGTGCAACTTTTCCATAACCTCTGCCTGGTTATGTGTATGCAGGGTATGTCTGTGTGTTTTCAAGGTGTCTCTATGTGTATTCAGTTAACAGTGTGTGTCTAACTTGGTACTGTGTCAGCTAACTGAGGGACTCGGGTCCCAAATCAGGCGCGGGCCTGGGAAAGACGCAAGACGCGAAATTCTAAACAAAAGAAAAGGAAGAAAACTTTTCCTAAGGCTATAAGGCTAGTATATTATGAGTAACTAGGGAAAACGAACAGCAAATTAAAGAAAAGAGAGAAAACGAAGAAGGGGACTTTCGCCTTCTAAAACTCAAAACCCGGGACTATACTCAGGCCATAACTCTCTTATAAAGATGGGGAGGTTGTCTCAGGCACCTGCGTGTCGAGGCAAGTCTCCACCCCTGGGGGTGCTCGTCAAAAAAAAAAAAAAGTCTTAGGTCGGTTAACGCGACACTGTCATTGCTAGGTTCTTAGCTATCGCATCTTCCTATAGAGTAATTAAACACCCAAAAAGCCGTGCACTATCCAAGGATAACTGAAGGAAAAGGGAGAAAAAAGGGAGCAGGGGAGAAAAAGAAACGAAAGAAAAAAAAAATAATCAGAGTATCCTCGGCAGTCACTCTAGACTAAGGGAAGGAAGGCAAAGGGGCTTAGTTAGATTAGCTAGACTCACTAAAGCTTTAAAAAGAATACTCTGACCTGCTTTCGAAGTACGGGGAAGCTTTTTATAGCTTGCAAAAAAAACTGATTTTGCGCAGCATACCATTCAAAAGTATTATAACACCTTGAGTGTACATAATCTTTTGAATTTGAGTTGCAAATCGTTTTGTAGTTGTCTCGTCTAGTTCTACATAATGCTATCGGTGTTACAGCTAGGACCGTATCCTTAAGTGTTGCACCAAGCGTCTGTAAATAAGTAGAAAAACCCAGTATGCTAACTTCTCGCAATCATTCGTAAGCAATCCTGGTTATTCAATCAAGGCAATTTTCGCTGCAAGTCCGGGTTCAACCGTTTCTGGCCGACTCACCGCGGCGGTCATGCACAATATGAGGGTCGTCATCATATCACACCATCCTCTCGCAACCAACAAAGACAAGCAGATAAGCGTCGCTCGGTGTGGTATCACTTAGGGGTTCGGTAGGTGTAGCGGGGTGTTGACCCCCCTTTTGCACGTCTGATACTTTTAAACATCGTGGTCAGCTAGGTCGGTCGACGGAGTTTGGCGCGTCTGTCGAGGGTGTCGGTTGGGTCGCTGACTCGGAATAAGCTGGTGACCCCCCTTTGTCAGTTTTGCGCGTATGCTGGTCCTGAGATTCGCTCGATCGCGTTCCCAGACGTTCAAAAGCGCAGTGACTTTTGATCTGGTTTCGGTGGACCCACCTCAGTTGGTCCCCCTGACGTCCTTTATTCATCCTAATTTGATAGGCGACGGGTGACAGTTTGTCGACGATTTTATATGGTCCTGCCCACCGGGGAAGAAATTTTCGGGCGATGCCCCTCTGGGCACGCAGAGTATTAGCATTTGGTTGCGCGAACAAGTAGTACCATACTCGATCACCTATTTAGAACTCGGTTCGTGAGGCTTTCCTATCGTAGTAGGTTTTCTGACCTTCTGCACTTTGCTTAAGCCGATGTTGAGCAAATGCAAACGTGGCCCGGAGGTGGGCTTGCATGTCCTCCACGTACTGGGAGGCCGTGTATGCCGTGGATAGGTTTGTTTCTCCTGGCTGGTACATCATGTGCAGGGGGAGCGTCATTCGCCGTCCGGTCATAATTTCAAAGGGGGACACCCCAGTGGATTCGTGAGGGGTGGCTCGAATCGCCATGAGGATCAGTGGGAGTCGGGTGTCCCAGTCCCGATGGTTGGAAACAACAAACTTTTTCAGCAAATTTACCACGGTGCGATTAGTCCGCTCCACCTGTCCTGATGACTGCGGGTGATGGCTAATATGCAACTGGGCCTTGATTCCGAGCATTTGCCAAAGTTGTTGCATTACCTCGGCTGTGAAGTGGGTTCCCCTGTCCGAGTTAACCCGTGAGGGCAACCCAAAACGGGAGAACACGTGGTTCATCAGCAGGCATGCAGTGGTGTGTGCGGTGTCGTTTGGAGCAGGCAGGCATTCTACCCACTTGGTGAACGCGCAGACTACTGTAAGAAAGTATTTGTTCCCTCTCAGAGATCTGACCAGTGGTCCCACCCAATCAATTTGGAGATCAGACCATGGGAAGGTGACTCCTTTCTGTTGGAGTGGTGCTCAGTGCATCGGGTTTGCTGGCTGAAACTGGCAGCAAACCAGGCATCCTTTGATGTCGGTTGCCACGTCATTTTGCATGCGCGGCCAGTATGCCACCTGTTGTTGTGCGGTGAAAGTGGCCTTGAATCCGCGGTGGCCTGCATAAGGCGCGTCGTGGGCGTATGTTAGCAAGACCCCTCCTTTGGCTCCGTGGAACCACCAACCGCAGGGCAGGTGGAGACCCGGAGTCATAAACCAGAAGGCCCTTAACGAGACGCAGCCTTTGCAACACGGAGAGCAAGTCTTTGAAGTCGCTGTCGTCACTCAACGCGTCAGGCGACACGGGGTTGGCGACAGGATAAGAAAGGTGCTGAATTATTTTGAAAAGCGCAGGATCACCGGCCTGTTGGGCGACCAAGTCGGAGGTTCGGACGGGCGGCACGCACGCCACGGGCCCCGTATGGGTTCGTGTGGGGGCGTCGCGAGACTCAGCGGCGGCCGCAGTGCGGCGGCGCGTGACAACGTGGACCTCCAGGGTGGGCTGGGTGGGCAGCCAAGCTGTATCAAATGTCCAAGGATTCCCGGTGAGGGCCCCTTGTTTGGCTAACGTGTCCATTAGGTCGTTAAAATGTTTGTCAGGTCCTGGGACTTTTGAGTGTCCCCGGACCTTTTTCCAATAGACATGCATATCATTGGAGGAAACCAAATGGTCGCATGTCACAATGAGGTCGCGGTGTTTAACGGGTTTCTTCGCTGACGTAAGGAAACCATTTCGACGCCACACCGGTAGATGACAGGTGAAGGCGAGGCGGGCATAGTTTGAGTCAGTGCAGATAAACAGCACCGTGACACCGTGTTCAACTGCCAATTTGAATGTAATCAGGATGCCAGCGATTTCCGCATATTGAGAAGAGTGGGGGCCCAATTGGAATTGCAGTGGCTTGCACGGTGTGTCGTCGACCCAAGCGATGCCCACCCCAGCCTGCAGCTGGGTTTGGTGGTGGTAAGAGCAGCCATCCACGTAAGCTGTAGGCATGTCTTTGCAGACATGTTCCTCAAATTAGCGGTGATGCGTGAATTCCGGCATCGGTGCCACGGCGACGTCTGTCGGCGGGGTCGGGGAAGTTGACACACAGTTCTGGCAAATCGCTAGATCGGTACCCAGCGGTAACTTTGCGTTTTTCGGATACCGGACTCGAACATCGTAACTTTGTAACGCCATAAGCCAGCCGGCAATGCGCGCGTTCGTTACGACGCCGTCTCGAATGCGTTGGTTGTTAAGAAAAGTAACCGGATGATGGTTAGTGTCAATCGTTACTTTTTGGCATCCAATGTAGTTGGAGAAATGTTTGATTGCCCATACTGTGGAAAGCAGGGCTTTTTCCTAGTCGGAGTATTTCAACTCGGGGCCGTTCAACGTTTTACTGGCGTACGCCACGACGCGTTTATCCCGGTCGTACATTTGGTAAAGACCCGCACTCAAACAATGGTCGGAGAATCCTGCTTCCAAGAAAAATTCCTTGTTGCTATCGAGGTATGCGAGACAGGGGGCGGAGCCCAGCTTTTGTTTTAGCATATTCATCGCGTTGTTTTGTTTGTCACCCCAATCGAAGGGCGTATCTTTCTTCAGCAGGTTAGTAAGAGGGCGTGCTATGTCAGCAAAGTGTTCAAGGAACTGGCGCGAATAGTTGCACACGCCAAGGAAGCTGCGCAATTTTGACACATCGGTGGGGGTTTTGATGTCAAGAAGGCCTTGAATACGGCTGGATTGTGGTTCAATCCCGTTCAGCCCGACCAAGATCCCCACGAAGTTGACCTTCGAGCGACACCACTGACCTTTCAGGAGGGACAGTTTGGCGCCTGCAGAAGACAGCTGTCCAAGAACGTGGTCGATTTCCATCAAGTGGTCATCCAAAGAGGAGCTCCTCATCATAATGTCATCGACATAAATGAGGTTGCCCCTGGCGGCGGCGTCAGGGCACGCCTTGTTGAGGAAGATGTTAAATTCGGCTGGCGAGTTGGCGAAGCCGAATGGACACCGGTTGAAAGTGTACTGTTTGTTGCCAAAGGTGAATGCCAACTTGTATTGATCCCTGGGGTCTACTGGGATCGTCCAGAACCCCGAAGCCACATCAATGGTGGTGAAGAATTTGGCATCTCGAACCTTGGGAAGTTCCTGTTCAAGTTGTGTCATGGGCCATCGCGAAAGAGGAACCTGTTGGTTCAGTTTGCGATAGTCGATGGTCGGCCTCCATGTGCCGTTTGGCTTCAAGACTGGCCACAATGGAGCCGAATAGGTGCTGTTACAGGGGCGAATGATGCCCTTTTCCAGCATGGCGTCGATAGTCTTCTGTACTGGTTCGTAAGAAGCTATCGGAATCTTGTACTGGCGCACAAAAGTTGGAGGAGCGCCGGGCTGAGTTGGGATGCGGACCACATGTAGTGCCGTCAACCCGCAATCCAAGGAGTCCTTGGCAAAAGAAGGTGTGTATTTCATTAACACGGTGCGCAAACGTTCGCGGTCCTGTTTGGACCGGAGCGCGTCGGCGCAGTGCAGAACTTCTTGGAGGTGCGCCTCGAACTCTGGGTACGGTTCAAGGTCCCCATTTGGAGTCGTGGTTGGTTGAGGTGTCTCTGGGTTTCCAGAGGGAATGCTAGAGGACGTTGGAGGCAACGCGCTCAAGGCATAAATCACCAGTTGTTGGTCTGTCCCCAGGTCCACCCGGACGATGTCTTCATCGTTGGTGGGACCGGTGGGGTTGACCGTAACAAGCTGAGATGGCCTGGTGAGTCTTCGGCCACCGGTGTCTTCAGTCAAGAACAAGTCTGATGGGATGTGTCCAACCACAGGCACCGTTAGAGTGAAGTCGTGGAAGTCGGAACGGATGAGCAGGCCCAGACGGGTCGCTTTTGGTATGCGAACGTCGTACGCAAGGGGGTTGTGAACCAAGATCAGAGTGGTGAGGGAGGCGTCCACGATGGGCGTGGCCTCCAAGAGTAACGACAGGTTCATGAATTCCAATGAAGTTTGAAAGAAAGCGGAGCAAGCATTCAAGACCTGGTTAGCTCGCGCCACCAAGCGAACCGGAATGTTGATCGTGGTCGCCGGAGCGATCACTTCATCCTCGTTTAAGACTTCGCAAGCATCTGGGATGGTCTGCCCGGACTTCATGTTTGGAAGACTGGGAACACAAGCTAGAGGTTCCGAGTTGGTGAGGGACCACAGCACGTTGTTGATGGTGTCCACATGGACGGTAAGACGAACAAGCAAATCTGCACCCACGAAAAGGATGTGAGGCGCGTCCGGGACAACCAAGAAGTAGTGGGTCAGTGAGTGCTGCTTCCACTGAAGGTTTAAGGTGCACACGCCCACTGCAGTTATTGTGAGAGGAGGTTCCGTGTTCAACGGAAACCGGCAAGACTTGGAGACGAAAAGAATGTTTGGGTCGAGATCTCGCAAGTTGTCAGCGAATGCTGCAGAAATGGCTGATTTGTCAGCCCACGAGGCGAGGACAGCGTCAAGAACAGGTGTACCTTGCACGTGGACACCTCCGATGATGCGCGGGGCGTACCCTGCATCAGGTGGTAGTGGGTCAAGGTCACAAAGGAAAGTGTCATGGCTTCTCAGCCGGTCTTTTGTCGGGGACGCGAGGGGTCCTGCCTTGGACTGTGTCGTGTCCCAGCTCCCTGTGGTGGCGTCTGCTTCCCCGTGGGGTGGCTGCGCCCGAGTCACAGTGCAGAGCTGAGCCTGGTCAGGGCCCGAAGGAAATGTCGGCAGGGCCTGCCGCACCTGGGCCCAAATCTGGAGTCTCTGGTAGTCTATGATGGGTTGGAAGCGGAACAACAGGTCTTGGCCAATAAGAAGGGGGACGGACTCAATGGGTCCCACATAGACTGGATGGATGAATTCCATGGGGCCAATGGACCAGTGTACCATCGCGACAGACTCCAGCTTTGTGTTAGTCGGTGAGAAGGCGCTAACGGTAAGTGGGCACCGCAGTAGGCGGAGGGGTCGACTGTTAGCTTGTGACGCGGCGCGGAGTTGTTCAAACACCGTGTTGGACATCACCGTGATGTCTGCGGCGGGATCTACAAGGGCTTCGTAGGTTAGAGCTCGCTCCAGGGTGACGCTCAGATAGAATTTACGAGCTATCCCCCTGGTGGTGAGATCACCTAAAAGCTGTTGGAACGGTCTCACGTCATCGGTAGATCGCGATACATGCAGGTCTGCTATATTTGGATCAACCTGCAGTATCAATATTGTTGAGTCAGAAGGCAGTTTAGTAGGTGTCTGAGTGTCGGCTACTGGAGGCCCCTCTGGTGACCTCTGCTGGTGGGTCACTTCAGTGGGCATCCGGCCGTCGGTTAGTCATAACGACGGGTCTTCTGACGAGTCTTTTGACAATTTCAGGAGTGCCTTCCATATGCCGTCGGCAACTGCATTGTGGTCGGTCTCGGAGTCGACTTGGCGGTTCCGGGACTCGCGACAGGAATCGGTTGCTGGCGCGCGTTCGACTTTATCACGTTTAGAATGATAGCGCGAATCGGGCTTACCTTTAGCAAATTTGGAGTGCCGGCTGTCGTCAGCTTGCTTTCCTCCGTCCGATTTTTCGTCACGCGAGTAGTCGGTTTTGGAGCGCGGTTTCCGGTTTCGCGGGACTGGTTTAACTTTTTTGATCTAGCCTGGTCTTCCCTCGGAGCATAGGAGCAAGCTCCCTCCAGCTCCGAAGGAAGACCCACGTCCACTTTATAAATTCCTGCGTCGCCTACCTTGGGGGTGGATAATTTTAGCTTTGCATAGCCCCGAGCTGCTAAGTCACGTAGCTGCGAGCTATTCAGTGTCTCAGGACACAAAGCCATTTCCAAGTAGTGGTTAAGGTTTTGTTGGAGGTTTCGGACAAACAACGTTTTAAAACCAGGATCTTCCTCCATGCTGCGTTCGTTACGAGTCCCAAAATAGGCATCGCGAAGACGACTATAGAAAGCCTGAGGAGACTCCTGCTTTCCCTGTTTGACGAACATGGCGGCTTCCATGCCCGACAACCCAGGAGAGCCGTCAAACTCGCGTGAGATGGCTTGGTGCAGTGCCAAGGGGTCAGACAACACATCAGCGGGCTGCCGTTCCAGCAGTCTATTGACTGCTCGGCTGGACGTCATTTTGATCAAGTACAACTTATCTTCCACGGTTGCCATTGGGAACCTCTGGAGATGATAGTTGATGTCTTTCAAGTACTCTGTTGTGTTGCGGGACCCTCCTGGTTTCGGTTCGAATTTGGCTATGTTTCGAGCCAGCTTGTCCAAATCTTTCCAGGCAACGCCAATTTGTCTCTCCAACGGGGGAGTCGACATGGGTCCACGTGGGAAACTGTCATCACCTTATGGCCCAAAAATGTGTGGGGACGCGGCCATTGGAGGTGCCAGGCCTAAGGCGGCGGTGGTCACTGGCGGCGTCCTCCAGGCGGTTCCGGACTCAGGTGGCAGTTTGAGCTGTGGTGCTGTGGCTCTGGGATCAGGAGGTCTGCGTGGGGGTGGAACTCCCGGCGGGGAGGCTCCTCGGGAGACCTCATTTAGCTGCTGCGCGCGTTGTAGCTCATGTTTAATCTGAGCTAACTCTGTCTCATATTCCTGCTGGCATTGTCGGAGGCGAGTAACCTCGGCTTCAGTCAATGCTACTTTGGTTCGCAGGTCATATGAGCGGTCCACTTCGGCATTGCGTTCCTCCCTCAAGATTTGTATCTGAACTTGGAGGCGCTTCACTTCATCGGTTGACTGAGCTAGTGACGAACTAACCCGAAAGTAATTCGCTTCTGCTAGCCGAAGTTGGTCTTTTGACGGTCGTTCAGTCAAGTCAGTCACCTCTACTTTTAGTTTATGAATTTCATTTGCCGCGGTTCTCAGCAGTTTTTCTTGCTCTCGATTTGTCTCTTCGGCGGACGCGGGAGCTTGGGTTAACTCACCAATCTTTTGAGGGGAGTCATCAGTGGGAGCAGACGCATCTGCATCACTGTCCAAATTTCCGGCTAGCACCGCATCTGCGCGGGCTTTTGCCTCATCCAGCTGCGCTTTAACGTCATCCAGCTGGGTCTCCATGACCTTCAGTCGGTCGTGGGCGGCTTCAAGCTGTGCCGTGGCGTCACGGCTCTGCTGTCGTGCCACGTCAAGTTGGTGTTTCACTTGACAATCCTCGGCATCGCTCAGCTTCAACTGCGCGGCAAGGTTCAAAGTCAGACATCCGAGCATTCGAATGAGTGATTTGTCATTTGAGGCTTTTGTCTCAGCGTTACTCATGAGATGCGCGAGGTTATCATTTAGCGTATTGACATCCGCATCCCTAATAGACTCAGCGTATCCAGGTAAGAAGTCCTTGGTCAGCTTTTGCACCAGTTGAGCCAAGGTATCTAAGCTCTCACAGGGGCTGGGAGTCTCTCGGGGTGCCGCCATATTGTCAATAGCTTTTTAGACGATCAAACTTATCCTAGCGTTTAATAGTTAGTTAATTAGCGTACGCAGTTAGCTAACTATCGCTATCAAGTATTACCGTCAACAATACACACTGGGTTCAAATTATCAAAAGGGAAATTGCCACAAAAGCAAAAGATTTGTAGTGGGGCTATGCAACCCACAGCTTACACTATAGTTGTGGAAAATCAATTCCAGTTATCAAAACAAGCAAAAACAAACAGCAACAAAAATAAAATAATAAATAAAACTAAAAAATAAATAAAAATAAAAATAATAATACTAAATTCAACTTGATTCACTCAGCAAAGAATAGCTTAAATGAGTAACTCTGAAATGTTACAGCGGTCAATCCCAAAAGCTATATAAAAAATAATTAAAAAAAAAAATTACAAAAAAACATTTTTTTTTGGAAGTCGAGTTCAAAGTTGAAATTAAAATTAAATTAAATTAAATTAAATTAACAACAAAGCAGAAAAGGGGAAAATAAACTTAATAGTCTTAGTCAAATGACTGATTACAGTGTCAGTACAGTTTTATGCAAATGTCTTGTGGACGGGGTTTGGGACACAAAAACTGCAAAACTATACAGAAATATTAGAGCTGCCTCTCTAATAATAGCTCATTCGAACTCACACCTTCTTATTAACTAGACACAACCGAAAAACAAAAACAAAAGAACAAACAAAAACAACAAAATTAAAAATGTGGATAAAAATGAAAAAATAAAAGAGAAGAAAATAATTATAATAATACTAGGTTTACCAAACCAACTAAACAAACACAACACCAGAAATTAAGTGGAATGTTAAGTCAAGAATACAGCTAGTTAGCCTAGTATGAAACTGGATCAAAGGGAAAAAGAAAAAAAAAGAAAAAAAAAAGAAAAACACAACAGTGTAAATAGTTCCTTTATATTAATTTGACCCAGCAGTATGTTTTGTTGATGCAACCGTAATTGCTCTCACGCTCTGCAGCGTAAAAGGCTAGAATGCGGTCGGCTATTACTATAATCATTAAACGCAAGCAGTCAATTGAGCCTACAAACGCGTTTAATCGGACGTGGATAATTTTTTTATTATCCTTGCGTACTAACGGTGACTACAATCACTTAGTACAACGCTCGACACGGAAAACAATTCAAAAAGCAATGTGTGGTAACATTGAATCAGAATTATCGCGGAGCAAGGACCACCGGCGTTAAAAGCAGCAGTGGGGGGTCAGTTGTCTATTGGCAGCGGAGCAAGCTCAACGTGTGATATTATCACCTCAAACACTGACTGACAGCCTGCAAGACTCACTCCCTTTCAGGGCGTCTGCAGGCGTGGCTCAAACTCGCCAACGAGGAGGGAGGGGGAGGTACCCAACCACGCCTCCACGAGCCACACAGCTCGACTTCACAAGGACTATGGCGCTACCTTGTGGAAATGCGTACACGGTACAGGTATGCAACTAACGTCTTAGCGCCCTGTTAATCCGCTCGCCAAGAGCTGAAACTTTGAGTCGGCGGCTACAAAAGCTCAGTCACGACCCAAACTTCTCCCACAAGCTAGGTGTAGGAGGACACGGGGAAAATGACTCGGACGTCGTTTACGTTGCTCGCGGTTCGCTACTCCGAAGCACGTAACTAGAGTCTGATCAAAGCGATGCACATCGGCTGTCACCTGACTTCCCACAATTTCCGGAAACACAACAACACAAAGACAAACAACTTCAAATTCAGCCAGCTGAAATTTAAAAGTTGCACAACTCGAGTTCTATCACGTACGTTTTCAAATACAAGCCACTATTTTCTCAAACGGTGACCGGCTCTTTCTTTTCTTCCATCAATCAATCCCGTTATTCTCGTTTACTTATAGCAAGCCACACAGGTGGTAACACACGCAAGATGGCGGCTAGCAGACGCTTGATTCAACACTGAAGGGTAAAGTCAGTGCAGTTCTATGTAAGCAGAAATGTTTTCCTTTTTACACAGAGCCAAATGATTAGGTACACTACGTGAAATGTGTTTTACTTTTCAAGTCCAAAGTCTTGTATTTTCGAGTGGATCTTCTTATGTTATATAGCCTCACACGGCCACCATTATGTAGCGATAATTGGGTCGTCTTTTGGACGAATTAATAATCTGGACGTTACAGAGGTAAATTGTATTTACCTCGATAACCTCTAGGGGCACCACGTTGGCTTTGCTTTGGGCTAACAGGAGCAAACAACGACCAAAATCCTTTCTTCATCAATCATTTAGAATCTAAAGTCGCCACACTCGATATTCAGTGGTTCGTTGTACGAACAAAAGAATAATAATCCACTCGGAAACACAGATGATTTAGGCGGAATAGAGTTAATAAACATACATTTATGCACGATTGCTACACTACAGAATCAAAACACTACCTATCTAACTATTCTATCGTCAGAAGAAAAGAAATAAAATAAAGCTAATGAAAATAAGGAAGGAATGCGAATGAATAAGGAAACAGGGAAAAGAGAAATTTGACCTGCCAGATCTGTGATAGGTTTCAAACGTAAGTTGCACACGGGTACGCCGAGTTGGAAATCAAACGCACACTTACGAGAATCGTTTGCGTCGAGTGAGCAGAAAGGTCTTGTGAAAAAGGGGGAAAAATAGTCAATGTTCGTTCCAAAAGGCAAGAAAATCAAAAAAGGGCTATTCCACAGGTGAGCAAGGGAGCCACTCGGGGGCTGACGTAGTTGCGCGGCTCGTCCCTTGATTGGTCAGCGACTCGGCGAGGTTGATTCTCCGGCGAGGTTGGTTCTGCCGGACAGCTGCCCGACTCCAGGTGTTGGAGCTCGGTCCGCTACGCGCCGGCGTGCGGGGAAGGCCAGCCGTTGGAGGTGAGCTGGCACCGCGGCAGGGCGCCACCGAATAGCAGGTGAGGTGCTGGGGCGGCTTAGGTGCACAACCTTGAGTCAGGCGGTACGTTGCAAGTGTAACACCGGGGCCGCGAGGCTCGCTACTGGTGGGCAATCACCGATAGTGAGAAAAAAAAAAGGGAAAACAAGAAAACGGGAGTAAAAGCGTCTTTAGTCAGCGTTGCAGTTTGCACCTGCTTTGGCGTGGCGTGGAGCGAGTGGCTGCGCTCGTGGCAATGGTTGCTGCCAGGGACAAAAGGGCCACGTGTTGGCAAGTTTCTTGGAACAAAGAGTTGGAGCAGGCTGGGAAACTTGGGGGGGGGGAATCGCAATTAGATTAGTTTCCATAATCGTTGAGCCCTAATATATGCAACTACAAAACATGCATGCGCATTCATTGCTGAGCACGACTTCGCGGTGATCGGACCCCACAAATAAATCAGCACCTCGGACACTGCACCCCTGCTCCCTGGAATAAAGTTCAGGCTCAGGATTTTTTTTTTAATCTAAGACCTAAATAAAGTTACAAAAACAAAAAATAAAAAATAAATAAATAAAAAAAAAGAAAGGAAAAAAAAATGCTTCTTCTTCGGTTGTTGCTTCAGGTATTTCCGGTGCACTGCTGTTGATATAGCGCCTCCATAATGGCACAACACTGCAACTGCAATTAAAATGTATTGCTGCCGGGCTCAATCAACACACCTGCAGTACTATGTTGAGCAATTTCTGGAGGTGGCGAGCAAATTAGGTGGAGGTGCCCTCCTATGAATTTTGTACACAGGAAAAACCCTGCAAGTTTTGGCGCCAAAACCTTGTACCTCCAAAATCGTCACTTTTCAGGAGACCCCAAAAAGAACCATATACACCAGAGAGATATATACACACATATACACAAAGAGAATAAGCCATTTTCAACACTTTGGGTCGGTCAAAAATTCTTAAAAATGACACCCACTCTCGTTTCATGTACAATTAGTACCTTTAAAACCACATTTTGTAACTTGCTGTCGACTGAAAAAGACATCACAAGGGCTCAGGTAACCAATCATAGCTCACCTGTTTTCTAGGTTTGGTCATGTGACATTCCCAAGCTGAGCAGTGATTGGTTACCTGAGCCGTTGTGATGTCATTTTCAGTCGACAGCAAGTTGCAAAATGTGGTTTTAAAGGTACTAATTGTACATGAAAAATAATGAAAAGGTAACATTTATTATAGGCAAAATAGTAATGTTTGACTGCCAAAAATGGCTAAATAAGTAAAGTATCCCGTTAATTTCAATGTCCGTTAATTTTACACAGATTTTCGCTATTTGAAGGCCAACTCAGGAACTATCCACCGCGAAAACCGGCGATCGACTATATTCATGTTAGGAAAGACAGCACAAGTTTTTGAGGACTTTCGCTTTGTTTTTTATGAATATCTGATGAGATCAGTTGAGAACCACTGATAAAGTAAGTACAATGAAATGGGAGACAATACAACATGAGATGATGAGGAGCATACTTAGGTGGCTTGAGGTCCCTGTGGATCAGAGCCTTTGGTTTCATGCCGTGGAGGTAGGCCACACCCTGGGAACACTGTAAACACCAGCTCATGGCATGGGAAGCAGAGTAACAGGGGAGCGGTTCAGCACCATGTAGCACTACAAACAAGAAAGTTTCGTCATGATCCTGACATTGATAACATAAAAAGTTCCTGAAAAATAATAACATGCACAGGTTTGACAAAATGCTTTTTTTATATTCAGTGGATCCTTAGTTGATTCAAGAAGAACAACTTGAGGATACCCCACAAAAGGAGTTGACAACTGACTAAGCTTCCCTACTACTGCATGCTGTCTTCCGACTTCATGCTGCTTATGTCCACATGACAGCATTTAGATTACTTTAAAAATTAGATAACTGTGATTATGTGAAAATGTTAAGACTTCCAGATGTTTATAGAAAGTGCTACATGTTGATTTTTATCTTTTTCTTACCTTGTTAAATTATTGCTGACAATCATTTCAAATTGATTGGAACTGCCATGAGTTATTTAAAAAAAAGAACAACAACAATAAATCCCTTTCAATTAATATTTTCAATATAAGCGGCTAAGTACTCGGCCTCATCTGAAGTTATCCAGTTAAACTATTATGATGGGAAATAAAAGTAAATAGCGCCCTTACTGATAATACTTAACTCTTTTACTGCCAAAAACGTTTAATGGCGTATCCTAAAATCCCATTGAATGCCGCCATAAATGTTAATTGACGTTTACTACGTTTTTTTGTTTTTTTTTTCCTCTCAATGGGCAGTACAACGTCTTGTGCAGCACTGCCTTGTCAATGGGGCTGTGAAATCAAAACCACCCACTAATTATGGCCAGCAGATGGCAGCATTGCATCTCTTTTCAATGCGCTCCCTGGTGTATCAAAGTACAATGGAACATGACAAATCTGATGAAATAGAATGTTTTCAAGGACGACGTGAATGATGAAAACGTTAAATCTGATTCACAGAGCATCACTAAACAAAAAATAGTAGTGTCAAAGTCACTGTTGTGCAGCAAATGTATCTTTTCGCAAAAAGCTCGTTTTCGCTTTATTTTTGTTTCTATTTTCACTGATGTCACTCAAATTACCTATTTTCAAACGGTGATTACGAAAGAATGGAATAAGGTAGAAATGTACTTTTTTTCTAATAAAAGAATGGAATCCAATCTTTTCAATATGGTAGCCACTAGGGGTGTGAATTGCCTAGTACCTGACGATTCGATTCGTATCACGATTCACAGGTCACGATTCGATTCGATACCGATTAATCCCGATACGAATTTATAAGTCGATTGTTGCGATTTTTTTTCATTCAAATTTAGAAAATACTAATCAGTAAGCTTGTAGAGTGTAAGATTTATATGAAAATGTATTATTTATTTATCTGAAATTTCAGTCTTATAGAGGTTGTAATCTGTTTCATGTTTGAACAGCATTAAAATAAAATATTAAGGCTTAATGTTCCGTTCATATAACATTCTTCCATGCTCAAGGTGTGAATCCTAAAAAAAAAAAAAAAAAAAAAAAAAAAAAAAAAAAAAAAAAAAAAAAAATCGATTCTGCCCTTTTTGAATCGATTCGAGAATCGCGCGATGTAGTATCGCGATATATCGCCGAATCGATTTTTTTTTAACACCCCTAGTAGCCACCATGTTTATGTAGTCATGGTGCACAATATTTTTTCTGTTTGCCTTGAAAGATAAGTGAAAATGCTTGAAATCGGCTGGCACTGTCGTTTTTTTTGTTGGATAATGTGTGGCAGTAAAAGAGTTAAACTGCCTCCTCACTGCAATGGAATTGGGAGCACTGTAAATAAAATCAAGAAAAGCACAAGTTGTTCACCATTGGCTGGGTGGTTACAGGTTACCAGTAATACACACCCAATTGGGACGTAATGTTAAACATAAATACAAACAGAATACAATGTTTTACAAATTATTTTTAACCTATATTACCGGTAATTAAATACACTACAGACAAAAGGCAGTTCAAAAAGGTAATTCTAAAGCTTTTCTACATCATGCACGCTCCACCACTGCCCAGATGAGTCCAAAGAGGCCTGACTTTTTTTATTCCGACAGTGCCTAGCTTGTATCTTCCCTTTAGCGTGGAGTGTTTGGACCGAACGTGTCATAAGGTGTGTTTCCATTACCCTTTTTCGCAAAAATAAAAGCGATATTGTACTATTTCGATAAAATACAATTTTGAATTGTCGGTGTTTCCATTGAAGAGAGTTTCGCTTCTGAGCCGCAATTCTCAATTCTCGTCTCGCGAGACCTCGCTGTTCTGTAGGAGGTGCTCATGATGTTTACGGTAGACTGCCGCCCGGTGTAGTTATATTACTTTAAAAACACGCACCCCTCATCGGGCATTTAGTGTTGGTGTTGTTGTGTGTTGTCCCTCGGCAGTCGGCAAGCAGTCCTGACACGAAAGCGAGTGGCACCGTACTTCCTACTTCCTGTAATCCTAAAATGTTGTTGTTCCCATGCAGAGGCTGGGTAAAAGGCGGGTTACAAATTGTTAAAAGTTTCTGATGTTTTCTGCTAAATTAACCAGACATGGCAGGACAGGATTTCAAGCTCTCCTCTCCTTCAACTTTTCGAAGGAGGCTCGCTCAATTACACCTCTCTCTCTTTTGCGCTCATGACGTGCAGTTGCCGATACAAATCACTTCAGCATGTAAAACTACAATACAAAACCAAAATGAATAATTCTCAAAACAAATAGTAATTTCAAGTTTAATAAAAACTAGAGCTACGAGCCGCTATAAAGGGCCCTCGCAGCCCGGGGCACGTTGGGGGCCTTGCACGTTGGGGTACTTGCACGTTGGGGTACTGGCACGTTGGGGTACTGGCATATTGGAAGCAAAATTTCTTTGAAAATGGCATAATAAACGTTTACATGTAGAATATTTTTTTGCCAGTGTGTGTGTCAAGCTCAACGGGTTTTGGTGATTGTTAAGACCTGCAAAAATCAGCGTCCTTTTTTATTTTTAGGCAATGAGTTGCCCTGATTGGTATTTTTTTGTAAAAGTGTATATACACATCATCGCTCGTTGTACTCATTGCACAATGTTACTTTTATTGTCCAAAGTGGCAATCAAAAATGAATAAAAAAAAATGGAAACGTACATACGTTTGGATCGGTGTGAAGCCAGTGAACAATTTGAGTGGTGGAAACTAAAAGAATATTCATAAATGACTTAGTTATCACACTTAGAATGAGTGTACATTTTTTGTACAAAATACCGTATGTGTTTTTTTTTTTATTTTTTATATATAAGCCTCAAGGGCTAGGTGGCGCTGTATTTATAACTGAATGTTGTCATAGAGATACCTTCAGGCCTTGATTATAAGCATACATGTCAAGTGTGGGATTTTATTTTGGAGCATGTACCGTGGAGTTATTAAGCATATCCTTCATTCACGATATTGCTTTTAAAAAAATATATATGTTTGGATAAGTCTGATGCCAGTGAACATTTTGAGTGGTGGAAACTAAAAGAATATTCATAAATGACTTAGCTATCACACTTAGAATGAGTTTACATTTTTTGTACAAAATACCGTATGTGGGGTATTTTTTTTCATGCCTCAAGGGCTAGGTGGCGCTGCATATATAACTGAATGTTGTCATAGAGATAACTTCAGGCCTTGACGATAAACATACATGTCAAGTTTGGGATTTTTTGGAGCATGTACCGGGGAGTTATCAAGCATATCCTTTTTCATTGCGAAACACACATTTTGATGCCCCGCCCTCATCATATAGTATTTCGAAAAGTCAAAATTTTTCCCCCTGTCGTTGGCTCAGGTCTTGACATGGTCCAGGCCAAGTCTTAACTCAGTCGGATGAAACGTGTAGGAGAAGTGGACAAAAGTCTGCCCCCTGTGAATGTGCAAAAATCGTCAAAAATGGGACATTCAAAAATTCGTAGCTCACTTCCTGTTCATTTTAGCACATGGGTACAAGAGACTTTTTTGTAGGTCTTGAGCTCCCTCATACACCTAAAAATATTCGTCGTTCTTGCTTAAACGTACAACCGGGGCTGTTTCGTTAAAAATTTCGAGGGGGCGCTATTGAGTCATTTTTTTAAAAATAGCACAATCAACAATAAAATATTGCTCATTTTACCAGGCCAGATGTGTGTGCCAAGTTTCAGGAGTTTCTGTGCATGTTTAGACCCTCAAAACTGGCGTTGTTTTCTTGGCGAACAGCGCTTAGCCACGCCCACAGCAATTCGCGAAAACTCACAAACTTCGTGTTGTGACATCATGAAGGCCGAAACCCTCATCTGAGGTAGGTCCAGTTAACGTGTTTGGAGAAAAACGTAGAAGAAAATTCGTAAGAAAAAAAATTGCCACTAGGTGGCGCTATCAGTTAGATGAAATTTAAGTTAGTAGATGTCTTTAGAGCTGGACTCTCATCAAATGTGTGAAATTTTGAGAAGATAGGATCATCTCGGTCAGGTTAATGCAGCTTTTATTGTCACGAAAAATCTTCAGACTTTGCGTCACCGTAGCGGCCACGCCCTTTGGCGAAAAGTTACAATATTCGGTGTGGGGCATCATCAACATCTTAAGGCTTTTCTGACCAATTTTCAACTGGATCCCTTCAACGAGCTCAGCACAGTAGCTAAAAACGTAAAGTATGACATTTATTGTAACCACTAGGTGGCGCTATATGTAGAACTGAATTTTGTCATATAGATGTTTTCAGGCCGTGACTATTACGTTGCCTGAGAAGTTTGAGATTTTTTGGAGCTTGTACATGGGAGTTATTCAGCATTTGCTCTTTCTGGACAAATGAAATTTTAAAGGCAATATTTGATGCCCCGCCCCCGTCATATAGTATTTCGAAAAGGCAAGACTTTTTGCCCAGGTGTTCTCTTAGGTCTTGAGATGATAAATGCCAAGTTTGAAGTCAATGGGATGAAAAATGTTTGCATAGGGGGAAAAAGCATGACCACAGTGAATGTGCCAAAATAGGCCAAAATTGGACATTAAAAAAATTCATAGCTCACTTCCTGTACATTTTAGCTACATGGTCCCAATAGACTTTTTTGTGCGTCTCGGGGTGCTACACGTGCCTGCCAATTTTCGTTGCTCTAGCTCAAACGTGCCGGGCTTGGTTTTTATTTTTCTACGCTAGGGGGCGCTATAGAGTCGCGTTGTTATAACGACTTCATAATATCAAATTTTTCGCCGGACCTGAGGAGTGTGCAAAGTTCGGTGAGTTTTCGTGAATATTTAGGTACCCAAAATCGCGATTGTTCCCAAAATCGCGATTGTTTGCGAAGAAGAAGAAGAAGAAGAAGAAGAAGAAGAAGAAGAAGAAGAAGAAGAAGAAGAAGAAGAATTAGAAGAATTAGAAGAAGAAGAAGAATTAGAAGAATTAGAAGAATTAGAAGAAGAAGAAGAAGAAGAAGAAGAAGAAGAAGAAGAAGAAGAAGAAGAAGAATTAGAAGAAGAAGAAGAAGAAGAAGAAGAAGAAGAAGAAGAAGAAGAAGAAGAATTAGAAGAATAAGAATTAGAAGAATAAGAATTAGAAGAATAAGAATTAGAAGAAGAAGAAGAAGAAGAAGAAGAAGAAGAAGAAGAAGAAGAAGAAGAAGAAGAAGAAGAAGAAGAAGAAGAAGAAGAAGAAGAAGAAGAAGAAGAAGAAGAAGAAGAAGAAGAAGAAGAAGAAGAAGAAGAAGAAGAAGAAGAATAATAATAATAATAATAATAATAATAATAATAATAATAATAATAATAATAATAATAATTTTTACAAAAACAATAGGGACCTCGCAGCGGTCGCTGCTCGGGCCCTAATAATAATTCTTACAAAAACAAGAGGGACCTCGCAGAGGTCGCTGCTCGGCCCCTAACTAGAGCTGCGAGCAGCTATAAAGGGCCCTCGCAACCTGGGCCACGTTGGGGTACTTGCACGTTGGGGTACTGACATGTTGGGGTACTGTTTCATAGGAAACCGTCTAAATTGTAAATGTTTTTGCCATGCTTTGTGCTTGCAAAGTTTCATGGAAAGGCCAAAAATGATGCACAATTAACAAAATAAAATCAAAATGGTTTGGCACATGGCTATAGAATATTTTTTGTAGGTATTAGACTGATAGGTGTGCCTCCAAATATTCACACATCTAGCTGAATCATATAATCGGAAATACTTCATAAAAATGTCTAGAGCGCGCTATTGAGCCATTTATTACAAATTGCACAACAAATCTCTAAAATATTCATGTTCTTGAGAGGTCTGATCTGTGTGCAAAGTTTTGAGTTTTCGCTCGTTTCGACAAAAAAAAACAAACAGCATTTTACTTGGCAAATAATGCATCGCTATGGCAACGGCTTGCGACAAAATAAAAAAAACTTTCGATAACTTTGCATCTTAAACATCTTAAGATGAAACACACCAAGTTGGAAGACAGTCGGATAAATTTCGTAGGAGTTCGTTAAAATGTGACCCCTAAAAAAGGCGTAAATCAAAATGCCGGACTTCCTGTTTGGTTTAGCATATGGTTCTAAGAGACTTTTTTGTACATCGTGGGCTCTTATGTATGCCTCCAAATTATCATAGCGCTAGGTGAAACGTACAACCGGGAATGCTTCGTTAAAGAGGAGTTTTTTAGCTCAAAATGTGATGCCCGGCCCCTGCGGGACTTCCTGTTGGGTTTAGCACAAAGCAGCAAGAGATTTTTGTTGTACATCGTGGGCTGTTACATATGTCTACAAATTTTCGTAGCTCTAGCTGCTTCGTACAACTGAGAATTCTTCATTAAGAAGAATTTTTTTCCTTTGCAAACAAGTGCATGCCACGACAACAGCGTGCGGCGAAATAAAAAGCTTTCAATAACTTTTTATCTTCAACATCTTAAGATGAATCACACCAAGTTTGAAGATGATCGGATAAACTCTGTAGGAGGAATTCGTTAAAATAGGACCCCTATGAAATGGCCAAAAAAAATGGCAACACGTTCCAAAGTAAAACAAAATGGCGGACTTCCTGTTAGGTTTAGCATATGGTTCAAAAAGAGTTTTTTGTACCTTGAGGGCTGTTACATAAGTCTTCAAATTTTGGTAACTAGGTGAAACCTACAGCCGGGAATGCCTCATTAAGTAAGAATTTTGAAACTCAAAATTTGATGCCCCGCCTCTGGCGGACTTCCTGTTGGGTTTAGCATATGGCACCAACAGACTTTTTTGTAGATCATAGTCTGTTACATATGTGTACCAATTTTCGTAGCTCAAGGTTAAACGTACAACCGGCAATGCTTCGTTAAGTAAGAATTTTGAAACTGTAAATTTGATGCCCCGCCACCGTCATATAGTATGTCAAAAACTTTTGATTTTTTACCATGATGTTGTCCCAGGTGTAGAGATGGTACAGCCCAAGTTTGAAGTCAATCGGGTTAACCGTGTAGGAGAAGCGGGCAAAAGTATCACCCCTGTAAATGTGCAAAAATTGGCCAAAATTGGACATTTAAATACTCATATCTCACTTCCTGTCTATTTTAGGGTACACAGATCAAAGAGGTTTTTGTTCCTCTGGATATGCTACAGGTGCGACACAATTTTCATAGCCGTAGGACAATCGTAGCGGGACAGGGATCCGTTTAAGCTATGTAGGTGGCGCTACAGAGCCATTTTTCTGTTATCATGTATGGCGACTTTAAAATATAAAATTTTTCGCCAGGCCCGATCTGCGTGTAAAGTTTGGTGAGTTTTCGTTCACGTTTAGTGTCTCAAAAATGTGATTGTTTGCGGAAAAGAATAATAACAAATAAAAAGAAGAACTAGAGCTGCGAGCAGCTATAAAGGGCCCTCGCAAACCGGGCCACGTTGGGGTATTTGCACGTCGGGGTACTGGCATGTTGGGGTACTGTCAAATAGGAAACCATCTAAATTTTAAACGTTTTTGCCATGCTTTGTGTTTGTAAAGTTTCATGGAAAGGCCAAAAATGATGCACAATTAACAAAATAAAATCAAAATGGATTGGCACATGGCTATATAGAATACTTTTTGAATATATTAGGCATGCCTGCCAATATTCACACATCTAGCTGAATCATATAATCGGAAAGACTTCATAAAAATGTCTAGAGGGCGCTATTGAAGCATTTATTGCAAATTTAATAAGAAATCTCTAAAATATTCATGCTTATGACAAGCCTGATGTGTGTGTAAAGTTTCATGAGTTTTTGCACATGTTTAGACCAAAAAAAAAAAAGCAGCATTTTACTTGGCAAACAATCCATCGCCATGAAACAGCGTGCGACAAAATAAATAACTTTCGATAACTTTGTATCTTAAACATCTTAAGATGAAGCACACCAAGTTTGAAGACAGTCGGATAAATTTTGTAGGAGGAGTTCGTTAAAAATGACCCCTAAAAAAGGCCACAAAAAATGGCTACAAATCCCAACGTAAATCAAAATGGCGGACTTCCTGTTTGGTTTAGCAGATGGTTCCAAGAGACTTTTTTGTACATCGTGGGCTCTTATGTATGCCTCTAAATTATCATAGCGCTAGGTGAAACGTACAACCGGGAATGCTTCGTTAAAGAGGAGTTTTTTACCTCAAAATGGGATGACCGGCCCGTACGGGACTTCCTGTTGGGTTTAGCACATGGCACCAAGAGACTTTTTTGTACATCGTGGGCTGTTAAATTTGTCTCCAAATTTTCGTAGCTCTAGCTGCTTCGTACAACTGGGAATGCTTCATTAAGAGGGAATTTTTTCCTTTGCAAACTGTGCATGCCACGGCAACAGCATGCGACGAAATAAAAAGCTTTCAATAACTTTTCATCTTCAACATTTTAAGATGAATCACACCAAGTTTGGAGATGATCGGATAAACTCTGTACGAGGAGTTCGTTAAAATAAGACCCCTATGAAATGGCCCAAAAAATGGCAACACGTTCCAAAGTAAATCAAAATGGCGGACTTCCTGTTCGGTTTAGCATATGGTTCAAAAAGAGTTTTTTGTACCTTGAGGGCTGTTACATATGTCTTCAAATGTTGGTAACTCTAGGTGAAATGTACAGCCGGGAAGGCTTCATTAAATAAGAATTTTGAAACACAAAATTTGATGCCTCGCCTCTGGCGGACTTCCTGTTAGGTTTAGCATATGGCACCAACAGGCTTTTTTGTAGATCATAGTCTGTTACATATGTGTACCAATTTTCGTGGCTCTCAATTAAACGTACCACCGGCAATGCTTTGTTAAGTAAGAATTTTGAAACTGTAAATTTGATGCCCCGCCACCGTCATATAGTATGTCAAAAACTTTAGATTTTTTTACCATGATGTTGTCCCAGGTGTTGAGATGGTACAGCCCAAGTTTGAAGTCAATCGGGTTAACCGTGTAGGAGAAGCGGGCAAAAGTATGACCCCTGTAAATGTGCAAAAATGGGCCAAAATTGGACATTCAAATACTCATACCTCACTTCCTGTCTATTTTAGGGTACACATATCAAAGAGGTTTTTGTTCATCTGGATGTGCTACAGGTGCCACACAATTTTCGTAGCCATAGGACAATCGTAGCGGGACAGGGATCCGTTAAACCTATGTAGGTGGCGCTACAGAGCCATTTTTCTGTTATCATGTATGGCGACTTTAAAATATCAAATTTTTCGCCAGGCCCGATCTGCGTGTAAAGTTTGGTGAGTTTTCGTTCATGTTTAGTGCCTCAAAAATGTGGTTGTTTGCGGAAAAGAATAATAACAAAGAAAAAGAAGAAGAAGAAGAAGAAGAAGAAGAAGAAGAAGAAGAAGAAGAATTCCTTCAGGAACAATAGGGACCTCGCAGCAGTCGCTGCTCGGGCCCTAATAATAAGAATTCCTTCAGAAACAATAGGGACCTCGCAGCGGTCGCTGCTCGGGCCCTAATAAGAATTCCTTCAGGAACAATAGGGACCTCGCAGCGGTCGCTGCTCGGGCCCTAATAATAAGAAGAAGAATTCCTACAAAAACAATAGGGCCTCGCAGCGGCACCGCCGCCGCCGCTGCTCGGGCCCTAATAAGAATTCCTTCAGGAACAATAGGGACCTCGCAGCGGTCGCTGCTCGGGCCCTAATAAGAATTCCTTCAGGAACAATAGGGACCTCGCAGCGGTCGCTGCTCGGGCCCTAATAATAATAATAAGAATTCCTACAAAAACAATAGGGCCTCGCAGCGGCACCGCCGCCGGTGCCGCCGCTGCTCGGGCCCTAATAAGAATTCCTTCAGGAACAATAGGGACCTCGCAGCGGTCGCTGCTCGGGCCCTAATAAGAAGAATTCCTACAAAAACAATAGGGCCTCGCAGCGGCACCGCCGCTCCCGTTGCTCCGGCCCTAACAAGAGCTGCGAGCAGCTATCAAGGGCCCTCGCAGCCCGGGCCACGTTGGGGTACTTGCACGTTGGGGTACTGGCACATTGGAAGCAGAATTTCTTTGAAAATGGCATGATAAACCATTGCGTGGATTTTTATTTTATTTTATTTTTGCCAGGTGTGATGAGTGTGTCAAGCTCAATGGGTTTTGGTGATTGTTAAGATCTGCAAAAATCAGCGTCTTTTTTTATTTTTAGGCAGTGAGTTCCCCTGATTGGTATTTTTTGCAAAAGTACATATACACACCGTCGCTCGTACTCATTGCACAATGTTGCTTTTATTGTCCGTAGAGGCGATTAAAAAAAAAATGAAACTAAATAAAAAAGTACATATGTTTGGATCGGTCTGATGCCAGTGAACATATTGAGTGGTGGAAAGTAAAATAATATTCATAAATGACTTAGTTATCACACTTACAATGAGTTTACGATTTTTGTAAAAATACCGTAAGTGAGGTTTTTTTTTTGTTTTTTTTTTGCCTCAAGGACTAGGTGGCGCTGTATTTATAACTGAATTTTGTCATAGAGATACCTTCAGGCCTTGACTATAAATACACATTTCAAGTATGGGATTTTTTGGAGCATGTACCTGGGAGTTATTAAGCATATCCTTCATTCACGATATTGCTTTTAAAGTCCATAGAGGCTATCAAAAATCAATAAAACTAAATAAAAAAAATATGTATGTTTGGTTAGGTCTGATGCCAGTCAACATTTTGAGTGGTGGAAAGTAAAAGAATATTCATAAATGACTTAGTTATCACACTTAGAATGAGTTTACATTTTTTGTTGACATTTTTTTATGCCTCAAGGGCTAGGTGGCGCTGCATATATAACTGAATGTTGTCATAGAGATAGCTTCAGGCCTTGACTATAAACATACATGTCAAGTTTGGGATTTTTTGGAGCATGTACCTGAGAGTTATTAAGCATATAATTTTTCATTGCGAAACACAAATTTTGATGCCCCGCCCTCATCATATAGTATTTTGAAAAGTCAAGATTTTTCTTCCTGTCGTTGGCTCAGGTCTTGCCATAGCCCAGGTCAAGTCTGAAGTCAGTCGGATGAAACGTGTGGGAGAAGTGGGCAAAAGTATGCCCCCTGTAAATGTGCTAAAATCGTAAAACATGGGACATTCAAAAATTCGTAGCTCACTTCCTGTTCATTTTAGCACATGGGTCCAAGAGACTTTTTTGTAGGTCTTGGGCTCCCTCATACACCTATAAATTTTCTTAGATCTTGCTTAAACGTACAACTGGGGCTGCTTCATTAAAATTTTCTAGGGGGCGCTATTGAGTCATTTTTGTAAAAATAGCACAATCCAGGATAAAATATCGCTCATTTTGCCAGGCCAGATGTGTGTGCCAAGTTTCATGCGTTTCTGTGCCGGTTTAGACCCTAAAAATTGGTGTTGGTTTCTTGGCGAACAGTGCTTAGCCACGCCCACAGCGATTCGCGAAAACTCACAAACTTCGTGTTGTGACATCATGAAGACCGAAACCCTCATCTGAGCAAATATGAGGTAAGTGCAGTTAATTTGGTTGGAGAAAAACATTGAAGAAAAATCGTAAGAAAAAAAATTGCCAGTAGGTGGCGCTATCAGTTAGATGAAATATAAGTTCGTAGATGTGTTAAGGGCTGGACTCTCATCAAATGTGTGAAATTTTGAGAAAATAGGATCATCTGGGTCAAGTAAAAGCAGCTTTTATTGCCACGAAAAATTACCAGAATTTGCGGCACCGTAGCGGCCACGCCCTTTGGCGAAAATTTACAATATTCGGTGTGGGGCATGATCAACATCTTAAGGCTTGTCTGACCAATTTTCAACTGGATCCCTTCAACGAGCTCAGCACAGTAGCTAAAAACGTAAAGTATGACATTTATTGTCACCACTAGGTGGCGCTATATATATAACAGAATTTTATCATATAGATGTTTTCAGGCCGTGACTATTAAGTTGCATGAGAAGTTTGAGATTTTTTGAAGCTTGTACATGGGAGTTATTCTGCATTTTGTCATTCTTGACAAATGAAATTTTAAAGGCAATATTTGATGCCCCGCCCCCGTCATATAGTATTTCAAAAAGTCAAGATTTTTTGCCCAGTTGTTGTCTTGGGTCTTGAGATGATACATGGCAAGTTTGAAGTCAACTGGCTGAAAAATATTTGCAAAGGGGGAAAAAGTATGACCACAGTGAATGTGCCAAAATGGGCCAAAATTGGACATTCAAAAATTCATAGCTCACTTCCTGTACATTTTAGGAAATGGCTTCCACTGACTTTTTTTGTGCGTCTCGGGGTGCTACCCGTGCCTGGCAATTTTCGTATTTCTAGGTCAAACGGGCCGGGTTTGTTTTTTATTTTTCTACGCTAGGGGGCGCTATAGAGTCGCATTGTTATGGCAACTACATAATATCAAATTTTTCGCCGGGCCCGAAGAGACTGCAAAGTTTGGTGAGTTTTCGTAAATGTTTAGGCCCTCAAAAATGCGATCGTTTGCGGAGAATAAAGAAGAAGAAGAAGAAGAAGAATTCTTACAAAAACAAGAGGGACCTCGCAGCGGTCGCTGCTCGGGCCCTAATAATAAGAAGAATTCCTTCAGGAACAATAGGGACCTCGTAGCGGTCGCTGCTCGGGCCCTAATAAGAACTAGAGCTGCGAGCAGCTATAAAGGGCCCTCGCAACCTGGGCCACGTTGGGGTACTTGCACGTCGGGGTACTGGCATGTTGGGGTACTGTCAAATAGGACAAGGACCATCTAAAATGTTTTTGACAAGCCTTGTGTGTGCAAAGTTTTATCAAAAGGCCAAAGATGGTGCACAATTCCCAAAATAAATTTAAAATGGCGGACTTCCTTTTAGGTTTAGCATACGGCTACAGAATACTTTTTGTAGGTCTTAGGCTAATAGGTATGCCTCCCAGTTTTCACAAATCTAGATCAAGTCAAGTCATCTTTAGTTATATAGCGCTTGAATCATACAAACGGAAATGCTCCATAAAAGAATAATAACAAAGAAAAAGGAGAAGAAGAAGAAGAAGAAGAAGAATTCCTTCAGTAACAATAGGGACCTCGCAGCGGTCGCTGCTCGGGCCCTAATAATAATAATAAGAAGAAGAATTCCTTCAAAAACAATAGGGCCTCGCAGCGGCACCGCCGCCGGTGACGCCGCTGCTCGGGCCCTAATAAAAAGGAGAAGAATAATAAGAATTCCTTCAGGAACAATAGGGACCTCGCAGCGGTCGCTGCTCGGGCCCTAATAATATACAACAAAATTTGTGTACATCAGGGAGAGGACGCTGGAGATGCTTGTTAATGTTGCTCCTGTTTCCTTTAACCCATTTTGGCCAGGAGCAAATTGCCGCGGGATCTTATAACTTTTACCACATAAAAGTGGCCGTTTTTTGAAAAGGTTCTTTGTTCCTTAATACTGTATCAAAATTAATTTTCACATAATTGTATCTTGTTGTAGAGTTGCAGTCACCACAAGGAAGGTGTACTGTTAGCCTAGCATCAAACAAGCGGATTTTGATGGGCGTGGCCAAGGCTCCCAGACTTCCGTGTGTTTTTGACTACAAAATGAGTTGGCCGTGGCCAAGTCTCATCTTTTCCGTGTGCTCCTGTTTACAAAGGGAGTCTTCACGGCTTCACCTGAAGGAATATTGGTGCATGCTTTTGGCTGAATAGTTGGTACCGATCCCGGGGTAAGTGAAAGATGTTCTCCTAATCCAGGTTTGTATTGTCTCAAATTCCTGAAGCAGTCGTCAGTAAAATGTTTGCCACAAACTGTGAGGACTGCTAACCCTCCTCACGATGCACATTTTCCGGGTACAGCTACGGGCGTTGACACCCCCGTACCGGTCGAACCATACGTCCTACGGCGAAAATGAACACATCTCTGGAACCCTCTCGACCTCGGCTTTCCAGCGGTGAATGCACGTGCCAGTCAGATCTTCCCTTCCCCGGATACAGGGAGTGCACCTCAGGGCTGCTATCCTGCCTCATGATGCATGTTTTTCGGATACAGCTTCTGGGATTTACACCCCCCCTACCGGTCCATAGGTCCTATGAGGGAAACAAGCACATCCCCGGAACCAGCTCGACCTCGGCTTTCCAACGGTGTCAGTTGGTGCATTTCCATACCCTCAGTTTTGCGCAAAAGGCATGTTTTGCAAAAGTAAGCTGGTAATGGAAACACCGGATTTGCGCAAAAACTCAAATATCGCGAAAACGTTTTTTCGCTCTCGTGAGGTGGTTTTTGAGACGTATCGAAAAAAGAAGTATTTCGCAAAAGTGTAATGGAAACACTTTTTTGCACATTAGTAGTCATGTGACACCCGCCCGGTCACAACACGTTGTTTATGTGTATTTTTATTAAACTTGCAATTACTATTTGTCTTCAGAATTATTAATTTCGGTTTTGCATTTTAGTTTTACATGCTGAAGTGATTTGTATCGGCGACTGCACGTCATGAGCGCAAAAGAGAGAGAGGTGTAATCGAGCGAGTCTCCTTCGAAAAGTTGAAGGAGAGAAGAGCTTGAAATCCTGTCATGCCATGTCTGGTTAATTTAGCAGAAAACATCAGAAACTTTTAACAATTTGTAACCCGGCTTTTACCCAGCCTCTGCATGGGAACAACAACATTTTAGGATTACAGGAAGTAGGAAGTACGGGGCCACTCGCTTTCGTGTCAGAACTGCTTGCCGACTGCCGAGGGACAACACACAACAACACCAACACTAAATGCCTGTGTTTTTAAAGTAATATAACTACACCGGGCGTCAGTCTACCGTAAACATCATGAGCACCTCCTACAGAACAGCGAGGTCTCGCGAGACGGGACATTCCAAGAATTGCGCCTCAGAAGCGAAACTCTCTTCAATGGAAACACCGACAATTCGAAATTGTACTTTATCGAAATAGTACAATATCGCTTTTATTTTTGCGAAAAAGGGTAATGGAAACGCACCAAATCAGTGCCGGCCCTCCACGATCCTCCGGACTGGAGATACAGGGATGTAAAATCGGCCATCCCACTCGCAGAAACTAACTCATTTTGGGAGTGGTTGGGCATATTTAATGCATAAATAAAGTCCAACCACAAGCCTTTCTGTGGCAGAAGAAAAATGTTTTTGTTGTCCTCTGTACAATCTTGTTCAGAGCAGTTCATTTGGGGTTGTTTTGTTTTGCTGCCATGCTGTCCTCCTGCTGCTGCTGCTGTTTGTTCATGGGTTGGAAATCTCCAGTGGGGGGAAGGGTTAAAAATTGTGAGGGTGGAGTTCGAGCTGAGCTAGTGACGTGTAAAACCCAAAAAGGTGGGGTTAGTGACGTGTAAAACCAACCTGCTGAAACAGCCCATTTGAGAGTGCTGTTTGAGCTAATTTGATACAAACGCCCATAGGAAAGGGAACCATGTGTCGTTTATCTCACAGATTTATGGACTTAGTCAGGCTATGGTAAGGCATATTTATGATCAAAACCCACCCAAAAGTGAACATTTCATTTCAGGGGACCTTTAATACATGATTAATGTGATATCTTTTTTTTTGTGATTAATCAATGAGTTTACGCTTTAACTTTGACAGCACTAGTATGTACATAATTTTAAAGACATGTTGCACATACGTAGCAACGACACTTAACATAGAAATGCTGAATATACAAGGAGCAACGTTGCATTGCATATACATGTTGCATATACGATAGACACAGACGTATGTCACATCACACGCCCAGTAGACATCGATACGACAATAGGCATGACAACGTATTTTTGGCTCTAACGGTTAAGTTAATGAGTATTTGCTAAAAACAATAAAGTCGATCAGTTTGAACATTAAATATCTTGTCTTTGTTGTGCATTCAATTAAATGTGTGACCAGAAATGACAAAAGGGTCCTCATAAGTTAATGAGTATTAAGTTGATCAGTTTGAACATTAAATATCTTGTCTTTGTTGTGCATTCAATTAAATGTGTGACCAGAAATGGCAAAAGGGTCCTCATAAGTTAATGAGTATTAAAGCTACTCTATGTAGGATTTCCCCAAAAAATATCTGAACAATAGCCTTTTTATTTGACCATTTATGACTGAAACATATTCTAATTAGTAGATCTACATCTTAGCTGTTCACAATGGGTACTCCTACAAGCCTCTGGCCAATATTATTTAGGAAGCGTCCGGTCCGAATCCTTCGAATTTCCCGCCCTCTGTCTGCGGGATGTGACGTCATGCGCGTGCGTCATCGTCAGTTGTTTCCTGTCGCGCGAAGACGGAACTAGTACAGATTTTCGCCCCAGACACCCGCTGTTACTCCGCGGAAGGCTGCTTAAAAAAAAAATGAAAACAATGTCAAGTGCCCCAAAAAAAAAAAAATCTAAACTTGATAGTGACCGACGCCGAGAACGAGAGTGAACATTGGTTTGACATTTCAGCGGTAGAGAGAGTTGAGATTGGACTTGGATTAGAAAAGTGATTCACAGCTGGCTTTCTTTCTACTCCAAAAGGTAAGAAGCGAGTATCTTGACATTTAGAAGAAAATGTGTTGTTTTCAAATAGTAGTAACCTCAAGATCGATCACTTCTCGGTCGTAACTATTGGGGTGAAAGTGAGGTGGACGGCAACATTTACCGTGAAAGGGGCGGCAAAGTTGAATGTAAAAGAACAGAATGACTTTATGAAGAACAGACGTTCCATTCCGCGGCGTTTCAATCAGGCTAAATGTTGCCTTATTTTCCTCCGTGAAAACAGCCTATTGTAGCTACATTATGCTAACGGAATGTGAACGGTACTACTGAATGGCGATAACATTCACGGCCATATCACACTAAGTAGTGAATGGGTCTATATGTTTTTCACAATCGTCAATTTCCATAAATGACAGCCCACCTTTCGCTACACAATGACGCTAGCCTGGGGGCGACATACACGAATAATGACTAGAATCAGGTTGACGTCCGTCAAGCGGGGTGACTACAATATGTAACTGCATATTGACGTCGGAATGAGGTCCAATTAATTGACGTAATTTGCACATTGTTTTGGAGTACAGCACAGGACTGGACTTCGACCGACTAAAGCAATATGATCTGCACGTCCCGTGGACATCAATTGTTTAGTGGGGATTGAGAGTCTCATCCCGTGAAGTGGCCAGCTTTGTATAACATTATAAAACTTCTTACCTCTGAAAACATAAGTTTAATTGGATATGAAGAGCCCAGTCTTCAGTATTGAGGTCGTGCACGTACGAGTGCGCGCAGCATGTATGAGCGTGCAGTTTGTTTTCAGCCACAGGTGGCAGTAGAGATTTGAAATTTTAAATCTTCCATATAGCTGCTTTAAGTTGATCAGTTTGAACATTAAATATCCTGTCTTTTTTTTGTAGTCAGTTTGAACATTAAATATCCTGTCTTTTTTTTTTTGTAGTGCATTCAATTAAATAATATGTGACCAGCTCTGGTAAAAGGGTCCAGGGGTCAGAAGATAAATATTTACATATTCATATACAGTGGTTAATCACTACTTCGCGTTTCACTTATTGCAGATTCATTATATCATGTATTATTAGGGTCCATTTTAGGGCTGTGCCGATGACGTAAGTACGTTGGGGCGCAAAACATACCGTTGTAGACATAGTCAACGTCGCCAATTACACAAATTAAGTCGACGTGCATAACGTACCATCGACGTTGATTCTTCCCCCTCACGCCCCCGCCCCCCATATTGACGTTGCATGCCGATGACGTAAAGACGTACACGTGTATACAATCAGTTGTAAACAAGTGCGCAAAGCAGAAAAGAAAGGAGAACAGCATAAATTGGACGTGACATCTATTTAACTGAGGCAGTCGTAGTGAAGCAAACGGCAGTATGTATGACAGCACACGGCGCTAACACAGAGAGAGAAACTCAATTTCAAAATAAACCAAGTAGTATATGAAGATAAATGCATTGTAGCACTTTATTTTGAAGTTGTTTCCGGAAATGTGTCGCCACGGCGTAAGGGCTGACGTGACGTGATTCATAGTTTGTGACGGCCCCAAACTTGCGACAGACGTCAGTAACACAACTTCGTCCTGAAATCATGTTCACGCTCTGGTTAAGCGCGCTAAGACATAAATGCGCTGACATTGTATTGTACAGATCCAGTGTTTAACATAACACACTACCAACACTAAGGCTAATTTAAAAATAAAGCTTATAAAATAACACATTGACAGCCTTAACTGACTTAACTGACTTACTTCGCAGTTGGCCCGCATGGGGACGTGACGGCTAGCTTCACTTACCTTTTTGACATTTCAGATTGCCTCGTTGCAGTTTATTGACATCACAGTTGCGATCAAAACAACACCATCCCGAAATCATTATTCAATCACTAATTTAGGACGCTAGAAACCGTGACTTAATTAAGCCCTCATTGTATATGGCACAAGTTTTTAACATTAGTGGTGAGCAGCTAGCTGTTATGTTAGCATTAGCAACGAGTACCTGGCTGACAACAAACAGTACTTTGGTAGTTACATCACTTCCTTTTTCTTTTCTTCTTTTTCAATATTCTGGTCCTGGGCTACTTTGAAATTCACTCCCCACGTTAAAATGAAGGGAATGTGCCTTGCACTTTGAGGTCTTTTTCATTATTGATATTTAAAAAAAAAAAAAAAAAAAAAAAAAAAAAAGTTAAATTAAGACAAAGTTCTATTTATTTTATAAAACACTTTGCCCATTACTGTATATAAAGGAACAAAACATTCAACTCAAAATGTCAAATGTGTCCGTTTAGATTTTAGGAACACAACTTTTCATGAATAACTTATTCTATACAACGACCAATTGACCATGTATAAAATAATATCCTGCCTCATATTGCACTTAATGTTGTTGCTAAATGCTAAATGGTCAAATTAGACATTTTGAGTAGATTTTTTAATTTTTCATTGATACGGCACGTTTATCATTTCCCCCTCAATTTTGTGATCCGTTGCACCACTAGCTAGGATTGTTTACAAATAATTACGTACATATATTAGGGTGACATATGTTCCATCACCATATATCAAGTATTTTATTATTATGATTCCTGTAGTAATTGGCAGTGGTAGAATATATAATGATATATGTCATTATAGCGTGAGACAATTGTGTGGCCGTGGTTCAGGGGTAAAGCTAGTCGTACAGTAACCGGAAGGCCCGCTGTTTGATTCCCGCCACCCCCAAGTCATGTGTCGTGGGGTCCTTGGGATAGACACTTAACACTGCATTGCTGTCAATCTGCCCCAGGGCCGCTGTGGCTATTTACATAATTTACCGCCACCACTACCACGGTAGCGTGAGCTAAAATGAAGCAGATTTGCTTTAATTACGTTTCATGCTTACAGCGTACGGTCAACAATCTTCCGGTTTGGAATGAGGAACTGACTACCGCTGCCAATTGATATTGACTTATCATGCATGCGCAAAAGGTCTATAGTAGTTGACATCGCAGGCAGCTTTTTGCAGTGTTCAGGCTGTCAGTTCTCCAGCCCAACGTGCCAACGTTTAGGCCGACACAACGGTCAATCAAACGTCGGTCACATTGGCTGACGTCAGATTGGTGTATTGATGTGGATCATCCAAATTGTAAACAGTCATTGAGACAACTAATCGGATAATTTTCCTGTGCGGACAGGCTGTGCTTACTGCACCAAAATCACATTACAACAAAAGTGGATTGTACTCACTTGATGGTATTGTTCTACTGTAAACTCACCATTGTACAGTGACCCTCCTTCAGCATATTCCATTACAAGACAGACCTAAAAGGGAGCGTCATTATATTAAAATGGCTAATATGGCATTATTTAATCATATGCTAGTACAAGCAATATTGAGATACAATATATTATCACAAGTAGGCATGGGCCTGTATCAGATTCTGACAGTATAACCTTGAGCAAAAATATAACAGTTTTCATGATTTCACTATAACCTCACATGCCAGATTGATAATTGTGATTCACTCAAGGGAGTCCTTCACATTATCAATCTGGGACTTCACTCGGCAGATCCGTTCGGGAAAGAAGGGACTTGCTGTACAATACTTTGAGCTGATTGGACGATGTGGCATCTTTGCACATTTGTTTTGACCAATGAAGGCAACGGATGAAAATGTCGTCTTCAGTCTCGTCTTGGGGGGGCGGGGGATGGTTCTTTTAGGGGTCGAACATCTTTACCAGATAAAAATGCACAAAGCGCCTCTTGCTGTTCAAATTCAACAAGGAAAGGGTGAGTAATTCTATGAGAGAATTAATTGCAGCGTCCATTCATCTGTTAGGTTTGTTTGTTTACCCCCCATCCCCCCCAACCATTGGGCACTTACTGGTTTCGTCCCGCCCTAAACAACGCCTGATTGGTCCAACCTACAAAAGGTCGGCTGCAAACGCAAGATGTATTCTCCGGACTTTGTGAACTCACAAATACCACGAGAATTCAGCTTTCTGATAAGGTTATGATTTAATTGTATTGCAATTGCAGGTCTAAAATGTAACGTTTTGAAACGGTTGTATAATTCACAATATTTTTCTTACCATTTAAAACCATTTTATATTTAAAACCATACAGAGTACTGCATGAGTTTCCATACGCAAACTTGTATAACATGTTTAGTTAAAATAAAATATTTATTCTAAATAAAATCAAAATAAACAGACCTTAAGTAAGCAAAATCCTACAGCTCAACAATAACATACACTTAAATTCTTTCGGTAAAACATCCATCTTCCTATCTGCTTATCCTCGCGAGGGTCGTGGGCATGCTCAAGCCTTATCCCAGCTGTCAATGGGTGTGAGGCGGGGTACACCCTAAACTGGTCGCCAGCCAATCACAGGGCGCACAAAGGCGAGCAACTATTTGTACACACAATCACACCTATGGGCAATATGGAGTGGTCAATCGGCCTACCATGCATGTTTTTGTAATGTGAAAATGCAACGAATCGTTGCAGCCAAGGGGGGCGAGGAACACCCGCATCCACGATCAATCAGATCACAGGCTACAAGCGATGGACGGAGTGTATTAAGCAGCACGAGGAAGTTTACGATCCCTTTTTATGTACGGGGATTACGTCAGCCGGAACTAGGGACAAGCATATTCTGTTATTCAAGGGGAATTCCGTGCTGGTTACAGCACCCCCACCGAGCGAGAGGGACAAAATAGAACCAAAACATACCCAACCCTAGTCTTATCTACTCACCCTTCCCTTGTGATAATGATACATAGAGAAGTGAAACTTTTTTGCTCCCATTGAGGCAATGATTAGTAACGAATGGGGACACCTGATCTCATTGCGAACTTTTGTATCTGCATCATGTTAGCCACGTTAGCTTTACAGCTGCAGCTCGTAGGTAAGCAGAGGCTTAGCAGCATAGTATGCAACAAGCCTTCCGCAAAACACACAGTGAGGAGATGTAGGCATAACGACTTTAACAAGTGACCTAGATAGTTAGAAATTGAGAAATGCAATGAGCCCCTACATGCGGACGATATTTACTTCCGTCAAAAATGTGCCATGTGACATGTTTTGTGCGCATGCGTGTCATTTCATAGACACATTTCATTTACATTAGAAGTCACATCGAGTTTTGTATTGTGAAGGAGTACATAAAAAGATCGTATTTAACAAAAAAAAAATAAATCCCAATTGGATGTCATGCCCTACATCATGCAGTGTGAATGTAGCCTAACTGCGACCTTTCTGGTTCTTTACGAGCAATGTGTGTGTTTTCATGGCCACCAGGGTAGCATATGGAGGTAAATTGGGTGCAAAAGTGACACATACTCGTAACATGAGGCATGTACCCATACATAAAATGCACAAATTCATAACTGCATGTTTGTACCTGTAAACCAGATGCACACATACGTAACTGCATATTTGTATGAGTAAACCACGAGGCGCATATGCATAATTGAAGAACCATAGCCGTAAAAAAAAAAACATATCGTGGAAATATTTTCAGAGCGCACGGATACAAATCATCAAACGTGAGCTCTCAAATCTGCAGTTGCGGCACTGTGCTTTGATCTGCGCCAAAATCACCGTGAGGCATGCGCACGTACAAAAAATGCACACACACATATCTGCATATTTGTACCAGTAAACCATGAAGCGCATTTGCGTAATTGAAGATTCGTAGTCACAAAACAACCCCACAACCATAACATGGGACTTTTTGGAGTGGACATGCTTAAGTGTCACATATGCGAGCGCCCTTAAGAAAATTTTTGGGGTATTTTTATTATTAATTTCAATATTAAATATTATTTTATACTGCTGTGTAGGTATAAAATTAAAGTGTAAATATTCAGGACTGACGCAGGTGGTTGATACGCACACACTGTAATGTAACCAATTCTGTGGTGTATGAAATGACAAAATCACAATTTGCCAATTCATTGGATTTTACAGTATTCGGAACTGGCTCGTGACCATGATGTAAACTCAACTCGGGAGCATGATGTAAACTCAACTCGGAGAAGGGAAAAAATGACATTGTAGAAAAGCCGCAAGAGGTTTCAACCAACAATAAAGTTTACTGACTTATTTGAACAGCCACCTAGCCACTGATGTTCTCATATGTCCTTTTCTAGAACGTCAGGAACAAAATTCTTCCCCGTTTTCGTGATGATTACTCCAGTACGACGACCACTTGAAATGAGATTTTCGCTGGAGCATTCCTGGAGCGCGCCAAAGGACCGCGGAGCACGGGCGAGAACGCTGGAGCCTCTTCGGGCATGAAATATGGCCATTTGGCGGCCCTCATCTCCGGGACGCAAAGCCACTGACTGCTAGCAAGTGCAAGTTATAATATAACCAGCACAGTACAACAGCTCTCGATGCTAGGAGGAAAAAAGTACAACAACAACGGCCTCCTCCCCTCCCTCCCTCCCGAGACCTGTGTTGCATTCACTAACAGTCAGACATAAGAGTGCTCAACATAAATGGCAACCCCACTTAGTTTGTTAAACTTCCTTTCCTCAAAAGTTCTCCAGGGAGCGGTCTTCAAAATGGCGGCGTGAGGATAGGTCGTGTCCGGGAGTGCTGAATGATATGATTCACTAACTCTTGCCTTTAACCCTAATGCAAATGGAAATCCACCCAGTCAAAGATTGACTTTCTTAAGATGAGCATTAATAGCTACTTCCTACGACAAGAGGCCCGGCCAAAGAAGAAAAATACGGACGCCTTTCAGTCTCGAGAGCAAGCTAGCATGACCACGAAAACTAGCATGGCAGCGGAAGATGCCGACGTGGCTAAAGTCGCCCAGGCTGCAACCAGCAGCGACCGTGATGGAACCGACCCTGATATTCGAGCTGCTCTGCGTGAAATGGTGGGAGAAGTGACGGCTAATGTCACCAAAGTAATGGATGAGAAGCTTGCCCCCGTTTTGGAATTGCTTAAAAAACACGGCGACACAATAGAGAGCCATGGAAGGCGGCTGGATGAAGCGGAACGAAGAATGGTTGCCGTGGAAGAAGCAGTGGATCCGATAAAAACTAAGGTGGAAACCTTAGAGAAGACGGTGGAATTTTTGGCTGAACGTGTCGATGATTTGGAGAACCGTGGAAGGAGGATGAATGTCCGTATTGTAAACCTTCCCGAGGGCGCGGAGGGAACTAATCCGACACCGTTCTTTGAGCGCTGGCTTCCCGAAGTGCTATGTATCAAAGGAAAAGGCGGACGGATGAAGCTGGAGAGAGCACACCGTTCGCTCGCTCCAAAGCCGCAGCCCGGTCAAAAACCGAGACCAGTGCTCGTACGTTTCCACAACTATCAGGATAAGCAGCGGGTGATGAACGCGTCGTGGGAAATGGCGAGGCAGAACCGGGTCGTGAAACACGGAGGCTCTACTGTGATGTTTTTCCAGGATTTTACGGCTGCTGTTGCTCGCAAGAGAAAAGAATACGACAAAGTGAAGAGGCGACCCCGGTTAATTGGCGCGGAATACAGGCTGATCTACCCCGCGAAGCTGAAGGTAACATGCCGTGGATCAACCAAAATGTTTAACAACCCAGCGGAGGCTGAGGAATACATTAGCGCGATGGACGGATCTTCCACTGGTGGAATGACGTTCAAGCTAATTCCTTGTATTCTGTTGCCATCTTTTGAAAGTCATGCTACCTAATGTGAACTGTTTGTTGAGTGGACATTCGAACCTGCAAAGTTTATGTAGGGAGAATTTAAATGATCATCACCTTCCGACAACCCGGACTGATGTGTCTTGTTACCGTTAGAGGTCCCATTCACTCGATCTCCTCTGTATTGGAGAGGAGGACAGTGTTTTTCTTTAAGCCCCGGTTGGGCAATGTGCACTCTGTTTGCACCATTTTGTTGAGTTTCGGTTTGTGTTGTGTTTTCTGTGTTCTTTTACGGCCCAAGTTCAATATTGTATTTACTTTGATAATAGACAAATGTTCTGCCTTTGCATATTTTTATTATTCTCATGTCCGGATTTAAATTGTGTACTTGGAATGTCAAGGGAATACACACACCTGTGAAACGAAGGAAAGTTTTGAACTATCTTAAAAAGGAGAATGTACAAATAGCTTTGTTGCAAGAAACCCATCTAAATGACATTGAACATCTAAAATTGCAGTACGGGGGGTTTAGTGAAGTTTATTTCTCATCTTTTACTTCAAGAAGTCGTGGAGTAGCTATTCTCATTCAGAAAAATGTCCCTTTCAAAATGTTGGACTGTATAAAGGATGCATCTGGTTCCTATGTGATTTTGAAGGGGATTTTGTCAGGAGAAGAAATCTCAATACTGAATATTTATAATCCACCTGGACATCCAACACATCTTCTGTCCTCTGCATTTTCAAAAATAGTTGATATTGGCTCAAAACACACTATAATAGGAGGTGATTTTAATTGTCATCTTAATCCAATTGTGGATAAATCCCCGCCTGGTAAACCTTCCCTTTCCTCTCATGCGAAGGTGGTAAATGCATTTTGTGAGGAAATGGATTATATTGATGTGTGGAGAGCTCAGCACCTAACTGATAAAGAATACACCTTTTTCTCAAATGTTTCAAAGTCATCCACAAGAATTGATTATTTTCTGATTCCTAAAAATCTACTATATTCGGTCACCCATAGCGCAATAGGTCCTATTGTTATCTCTGATCACGCGGCAGTATTTTTACAATACACCATGTCACACTCAACAATTAAAACTAAATACTGGAAATTCAACCCCTTTATACTAACGGATGAGACGTTTACTTCATATTTTAGGGATGAATTTAAGTTCTTTTTTGATACCAATTCTGCTTCCACTGCTGATGCATCACTATTGTGGGAGACCTCAAAAGCCTTCTCCCGTGGAATTGTTATATCTTATACATCCACAAAAAAGCGGAGGCAAAGTGAGCAAAAAAGAATATTGGAATCCAAGTTGAAGTGTGCTGAGCGAGAACATGGCAAAAAGCCATCCTCACAGAAAATTCAAGAGGTATTTGCACTCCGCTGTCCTTAAGACTCATTACTGACCAGGGAAGCAGAGAAACAAATCAGATTTGCAAAGCAGAAGTTGTATGAAAGTGGTGACAAAGCTGGAAAATATCTGGCATACTTAACGAGGAAAAAGGCAGACTCCCAAACTATTAGTTCAATTAAGGATAACCAAGACAATCTAATTTTTGATAATCTAAAAATTAATGATACTTTTAAAATTTTCTATGAAAACTTATATAAATCAGAACAAGAAGAAGACTCAATTAACAAAATGAATCATTTCTTTTCTGCCCTTAACCTTCCTTGTTTGTCCGTTGAGCAGAAGGCCACTCTTGATGCCCCAATATCAAAAAAAGAGGTACTTGATGCAATAAACGGATTACAATCTGGGAAGAGCCCCGGCCCCGATGGGATCAGTGTAGAGTTCTATAAAGAATTTCAAGATATATTAATTGACCCACTATTAAACATGTTTAATGATTCCTTGGTTAAAGGTACATTACCACGTTCTTTAAGAGAAGCAAACATCTCATTGATATTAAAAAAAGGCAAGGCTCCTGAAGAATGTACTTCCTATAGACCAATTTCACTGTTAAACGTAGACCAAAAAATTTTATCAAAACTTTTAGCAACCCGACTGGAAAAAATGTTACCTATTTTAATTAACGAAGATCAAACCGGATTTATCAAAGGTAGAAATTCCCAGAATAATATGCGTCGATTACTTAACATTATTCAATATTTTCAGCAATTTTCTAAAAGCGGCCTAGTTATAGCCTTAGATGCTGAGAAGGCATTTGACCGCATAGAGTGGGCATATTTGTTTTATACCTTGAATAAGTTTGGTCTTGGTACCACCTTTACAAATTGGATTAAAATTTTATACGAAAACCCGCTTTCAGCAGTGCTCACAAATGGACTGCGTTCTCCTTATTTCACTATTTCGAGAGGAACTAGGCAAGGTTGTCCCTTGTCACCACTGTTATTTGCTCTTGCTATTGAGCCTTTGGCTGAGATGATAAGGACAGATGATAACATAAGTGGTCTTAAAATCTTGGATAGGGAACATAAAATCACACTATATGCTGATGATGTTCTAGTTGTTATGACTAAACCAGATATCTCCATTTGCTGTCTCATTGAAAGAATCAATGTTTTTGGCAGCTTCTCAGGTTATAGAATTAATTTTACTAAATCTAATGCCATGCCATTGGGCATCTTGAAGCAAGTGCCTGTGAAATCTTTCCCCTTTAACTGGACCCCGGGAGGTTTTACTTACTTGGGAATTTTTGTGACACCTAAATTCGAACAAATGTATAAAACCAATTTCTCCCCATTGTTTGACCGTGTGCGAATGGACCTGGAAAGATGGAACAATCTTCCTATTTCCTGGATAGGCCGAGTAGCATTATTAAAAATGAATATTCTTCCTAGGTTACTTTACCCAGTACGAATGATCCCTGTTATGCTATCTCATAAGGCAATTAAGCAATTGTATAGCTGGTTTAGCTCTTTTATTTGGTCAAAAAGGAAAGCACGCCTTAAGATAGCCATGTTGTGTCAGCCCTCATTAGAAGGAGGTCTTAATTTCCCGGACATTAAAAATTACCAAATCTGTACACATTTGTGTACTATAGCCGATTGGGTACAGAATAAACCGACATCTCTATGGGTTGATATTGAAAGTTCAATGTCTGAATGTCCATTACCTAACTTGCTGTTTCTTCGGAGAACTAGGTCTTTGAAAATCGCCTGCCATAATCCTATTACCCGCACTTCTATTATAGTGTGGCGTATTCTACAGAAAATGGACGGAAGGTTAAATGAACCTTCTGGGCTCACACCAATATGGAATAATCCAGAGTTTCTACCTGGTATGAACGATACGAAATTTAAAAACTGGGCGCAACAAGGGCTGTCTAAATTACAGGATTTCTTTGAGGGATCTATTATGATGTCTTTTGATCAATTAACTGGTAAATATAACATTCCAAGAAAGGATTTTTATCAATATCTGCAAGTGAGGGACTTCATTAAGAAGAATACTACAAACTTAATACTTAACAGAAACATATCAGACATGGAGAAACTCATTTTTATTTCCAAATGTGCAGGCTCTGTTAAAATATTCTACAATGCTCGTAAAGGACTTTCCGTTGTCAATACGTTGCATTTGAAAGAGCAGTGGGAGAAGGAACTCAATTGTAATATTACTGAAAATGAGTGGAGAAGTGTTTGGCACAATGTAAAAACACTGTGTGTTTGTAACAGAGTTAGAGCCACTCAGCTTATGATACTTCACAGGGCCCATATCTCTCCTCACCTGCGCCACAAGATTAAGCCTCACACCTCCTCAACGTGTTTAAAGTGCAAAATTGAAATTGGTACCCTCACACACTGTTTTTGGTCTTGCTCAAAAACACAACAATTTTGGTTTACTATTGGACAAGAAATGGATAAGATATTTGTTGTTGATTTGGCTTGCAATCCTGTATTTCTTTTGCTTGGACTTGTTGACTCTGCTGTTACCAACAAATATCATAAAAAATTGTATCAAATTCTTACCTTTTGTGCTCGAAAATGTTTGCTGGTAAACTGGATTTCTGACCACGCACCCTCAAAGACACAATGGCATAAGATCATTTTCAACCATATATCCTTGGACCATCTGACATGTCGTTTGAATCACAAGGACGATTATTTTCTGAAGATCTGGGAACTTTATTTAACTTATTAGGGCCCGAGCAGCGACCGCTGCGAGGTCCCTATTGTTTTTCGTTCGAATTATTATTAGGGCCCGAGCAGCGACCGCTGCGAGGTCCCTATTGTTTTTGTAAAAATTATTATTATTAGGGCCCGAGCAGCGACCGCTGCGAGGTCCCTATTGTTTTTGTAAAAATTATTATTATTATTATTATTATTCTTCTTCTTCTTCTTTATTCTCCGCAAACGATCGCGATTTTGGGTACCTAAACATTCACGAAAACTCACCGAACTTTCCACACTCCTCAGGCCCGGCGAAAAATTTGATATTATTAAGTCGTCATAACAATGCGACTCGATAGCGCCCCCTAGCGTAGAAAAATAAAAACCAAGCCCGGCACGTTTGAGCTAGAGCAACAAAAATTGGCAGGCACGTGTAGCACCCCGAGACGCACAAAAAAAGTCTATTGGGACCATGTAGCTAAAATGTACAGGAAGTGAGCTATGAATTTTTTTATGTCCAATTTTGGCCTATTTTGGCACATTCACTGTGGTCATGCTTTTTCCCCCTTTGCAAACATTTTTCATCCAATTGACTTCAAACTTGGCATTTATCATCTCAAGACCTGAGAGAAAAACTGGGCAAAACATCTTGCCTTTTTGAAATACTATATGACGGGGGCGGGGCATCAAATATTGCCTTTAAAATTTCATTTGTCCAGAAAGAGCAAATGCTTAATAACTCCCATGTTCAAGCTCCAAAAAATCTCAAACTTCTCAGGCAACGTAATAGTCACGGCCTGAAAACATCTATATGATAAAATTCAGTTATACATATAGCGCCACCTAGTGGTTACAATAAATGTCATACTTTACGTTTTTAGCTACTGTGCTGAGCTTGTTGAAGGGATCCATTTGAAAATTGGTCAGAAAAGGCTTAAGATGTTGATCATGCCCCACACCGAATATTGTAACTTTTCGCCAAAGGGCGTGGCCGCTACGGTGACGCAAAGTCTGAAGATTTTTCGTGAAAATAAAAGCTGCATTAACTTGACCGAGATGATCCTATCTTCTCAAAATTTCACACATTTGATGAGAGTCCAGCCCTAAAGACATCTACTGACTTATATTTCATCTAACTGATAGCGCCACCTAGTGGCAATTTTTTTTATTACGAATTTTCTTCTACGTTTTTCTCCAAACACGTTAACTGGACCTACCTCATATTTGCTCAGATGAGGGTTTCGGCCTTCATGATGTCACAACACGAAGTTTGTGAGTTTTCGCGAATTGCTGTGGGTGTGGCTAAGCGCTGTTCGCCAAGAAAACAACGCCAGTTTTGAGGGTCTAAACATGCACAGAAACTCATGAAACTTGGCACACACATCTGGCCTGGTAAAATGAGCAATATTTTATTGTTGATTGTGCTATTTTTAAAAAAATGACTCAATAGCGCCCCCTTGAAATTTTTAACGAAGCAGCCCCGGTTGTACGTTTAAGCAAGAACGCCGAATATTTTTAAGTGTATGAGGGAGCCCAAGACCTACAAAAAAGTCTCTTGTACCCATATGCTAAAATGAACAGGAAGTGAGCTACGAATTTTTGAATGTCCCATTTTTGACGATTTTTGCACATTCACAGGGGGCAGACTTTTGCCCACTTCTCCTACACGTTTCATCCGACTGAGTTAAGACTTGGCCTGGACCATGTCAAGACCTGAGCCAACGACAGGGGGAAAAATCTTGACTTTTCGAAATACTATATGATGAGGGCGGGGCATCAAAATTTGTGTTTCACAATGAAAAAGGATATGCTTGATAACTCCCCGGTACATGCTCCAAAAAATCCCAAACTTGACATGTATGTTTATCGTCAAGGCCTGAAGTTATCTCTATGACAACATTCAATTATATATGCAGCGCCACCTAGCCCTTGAGGCATGAAAAAAAAATACCCCACATACGGTATTTTGTACAAAAAATGTACACTCATTCTAAGTGTGATAACTAAGTCATTTATGAATATTTTTTTAGTTTCCACCACTCAAAATGTTCACTGGCATCAGACTTATCCAAACATATATATATTTTTATTTATTTTTGATAGCCTCTATGGACATTAAAAGCAATATCGTGAATGAAGGATATGCTTAATAACTCCACGGTACATGCTCCAAAAAAAAATCCCACACTTGACATGTATGCTTATAATCAAGGCCTGAAGGTATCTCTATGACAACATTCAGTTATAAATACAGCGCCACCTAGCCCTTGAGGCTTATATAAAAAAAAATTAAAAAAATACCCCACATACGGTATTTTGTACAAAAAATGTACACTCATTCTAAGTGTGATAACTAAGTCATTTATGAATATTCTTTTAGTTTCCACCACTCAAATTGTTCACTGGCTTCACACCGATCCAAACGTATGTACGTTTCCATTTTGTTTTATTCATTTTTGATTGCCCCTTTGGACAATAAAAGTAAACATTGTGCAATGAGTACAACGAGCGATGATGTGTATATACACTTTTACAAAAAAATACCAATCAGGGCAACTCATTGCCTAAAAATAAATAAGGACGCTGATTTTTGCAGGTCTTAACAATCACCAAAATCCGTTGAGCTTGACAGACACTGGCAAAAAAAATATTCTACATGTAAACGTTTATTATGCCATTTTCAAAGAAATTTTGCTTCCAATATGCCAGTACCCCAACGTGCCAGTACCCCAACGTGCAGTTAGGGCCCGAGCAGCGACCGCTGCGAGGTCCCTCTTGTTTTTGTAAGAATTATTATTCTTCTTCTTCTTCTTCTTCTTCTTCTTCTTCTTCTCCGTAAACGATCGCATTTTTGAGGGCCTAAACATTTACGAAAACTCACCAAACTTTGCAGTCTCTTCGGGCCCGGCGAAAAATTTGATATTATGTAGTTGTCATAACAACGCGACTCTATAGCGCCACCTAGCGTAGAAAAATAAAAACCAATCCCGGCCCGTTTGAGCTAGAGCTACGAAAATTGGCAGGCACGTGTAGCACTACGAGACGCACAAAAAAGTCAGTGGAAGCCATTTCCTAAAATGTACAGGAAGTGAGCTATGAATTTTTTAATGTCCAATTTTGGCCTATTTTGGCACATTCACTGTGGTCATACTTTTTCCCCCTATGCAAACATTTTTCATCCAATTCACATCAAACTTGGCATTTATCATCTCAAGACCTGAGAGAACAACTGGGCAAAAAGTCTTGCCTTTTCGAAATACTATATGATGGGGGCGGGGCATCAAATATTGTCTTTAAAATTTCATTTGTCCAGAAAGAGCAAATGCTTAATAACTCCCATGTTCAAGCTCCAAAAAATCTCAAACTTCTCAGGCAACGTAATAGTCACGGCCTGAAAACACCTATATGAAAAAATTCAGTTATACATATAGCGCCACCTAGTGGTTACAATAAATGTCATACTTTACGTTTTTAGCTACTGTGCTGAGCTCGTTGAAGGGATCCAGTTGAAAATTGGTCAGAAAAGCCTTAAGATGTTGATGATGCCCCACACCGAATATTGTAACTTTTCGCCAAAGGGCGTGGCCGCTACGGTGACGCAAAGTCTGAAGATTTTTCGTGACAATAAAAGCTGCATGAACTTGACCGAGATGATCCTATCTTCTCAAAATTTCACACATTTGATGAGAGTCCAGCCCTAAAGACATCTACGAACTTATATTTCATCTAACTGATAGCGCCACCTAGTGGCAATTTTTTTTCTTACGAATTTTCTTGTACATTTTTCTCCAAACACGTTAACTGGACCAACCTCATATTTGCTCAGATGGGGGTTTCGGCCTTCATGATGTCACAACACGAAGTTTGTGAGTTTTCGCGAATCGCTGTGGGCGTGGCTAAGCACTGTTCGCCAAGAAAACAACGCTAGTTTTGATGGTCTAAACATGCGCAGAAACTCATGAAACTTGGCACACACATCTGGCCTGGCAAAATGAGCAATATTTTATCATGTATTGTCCTATTTTTACAAAAATGACTCAATAGCGCCCCCTAGAAATTTTTAACGAAGCAGCCCCGATTGTACGTTTAAGCAAGATCTACGAAAATTTTTAGGTGTATGAGGGAGTCCAAGACCTACAAAAAAGTCTCTTGGACCCATGTGCTAAAATGAACAGGAAGTGAGCTATGAATTTTTGAATGTCCCATTTTTGACGATTTTTGCACATTTTCAGGGGGCATACTTTTGCCCACTTCTCCTACACATTTCATCCGACTGACTTTAGACTTGACCTGGACCATGTCAAGACCTGAGCCAACTACAGGCAGAAAAATCTTGACTTTTGGAAATACTATATGATGAGGGCGGGGCATCAAATTTTGTGTTTCGCACTGAAAAAGGATATGCTTAATAACTCCCCGGTACATGCTCCAAAAAATCCCAAACTTGACATGTATGTTTATAGTCAAAGCCTGAAGGTATCTCTATGACAAAATTCAGTTATATATGCAGCGCCACCTAGCCCTTCAGGCGTGAAAAAAAAATACCCCACATACGGTATTTTGTACAAAAAATGTCAACTCATTCTAAGTGTGATAACTCCCATGTTCAAGCTCCAAAAAATCTCAAACTTCTCAGGCAACATAATAGTCACGGCCTGAAAGCATCTATATGATAAAATTCAGTTATACATATAGCGCCACCTAGTGGTAACAATAAATGTCATACTTTACGTTTTTAGCTACTGTGCCGAGCTCGTTGAAGGGATCCAGTTGAAAATTGGTCAGAAAAGCCTTAAGATGTTGATCATGCCCCACACTGAATATTGTAACTTTTCGCCAAAGGGCGTGGCCGCTACGGTGACGCAAAGTCCGAAAATTTTTCGTGACAATAAAAGCTGCATGAACTTGACCGAGATGATCCTATCTTCTCAAAATTTCACACATTTGATGAGAGTCCAGCCCTTAAGACATCTACGAACTTATATTTCATCTTACTGATAGCGCCACCTAGTGGCAATTTTTTTTCTTACGAATTTTCTTGTACATTTTTCTCCAAACACCTTAACTGGACCAACCTCATATTTGCTCAGATGAGGGTTTCGGCCTTCATGATGTCACAACACGAAGTTTGTGAGTTTTCGCGAATCGCTGTGGGCGTGGCTAAGCACTGTTCGCCAAGAAAACAACGCCAGTTTTGAGGGTCTAAACATGCGCAGAAACTCATGAAACTTGGCACACACATCTGGCCTGGTAAAATGAACAATATTTTATTGTTGATTGTACTATTTTTACAAAAATGACTCAATAGCGCCCCCTAGAAATTTTTAACGAAGCAGCCCCGATTCTACGTTTAAGCAAGATCTACGAAAATTTTTACGTGTATGAGGGAGCCAAAGACCTACAAAAAAGTCTCTTGGACCCATATGCTAAAATGAACAGGAAGTGATGTACGAATTTTTGAATGTCCCATTTTTGACGATTTTTGCACATTTTCAGGGGGCATACTTTTGCCCACTTCTCCTACATGTTTTATCCGACTGACTTATGACTTGACCTGGACCATGCCAAGACCTGAGCCAACAACAGACGGAAAAATCTTGACTTTTGGAAATACTATATGATGAGCGCGGGGCATCAAAATTTGTGTTTCGCACTGAAAAAGGATATGCTTAATAACTCCCCGATACATGCTCCAAAAAATCCCAAACTTGACATGTATGTTTATCGTCAAGGCCTGAAGGTATCTCTATGACAACATTCAGTTATATATGCAGCGCCACCTCGCCCTTGAGGCAAAACAAAAAAATACCCCACATACGGTATTTTGTACAAAAAATGTAAACTCATTCTAAGTGTGATAACTAAGTCATTTATGAATATTCTTTTACTTTCCACCACTCAAAATGTTCACTGGCATTAGACTTATCCAAACATGTACTTTTTTATTTATTTTTGATAGCCTCTAATGGACATTAAAAGCAATATCGTGAATGAAGGATATGCTTAATAACTCCACGGTACATGCTCCAAAAAAATCCCACACTTGACATGTATGTTTAGAGTCAAGGCTTGAAGGTATCCCTATGACAACATTCCATTATATATACAGCGCCACCTAGCCCTAGAGGCATAAAAAAAAATACACCAACTTAACGGTATTTTTACAAAAAAAAAAAAAATCCACATGTCAAGGTTTATCATGCCATTTTCAAAGAAATTCTGCTTCCAATGTGCCGTACCTAAACTTGCCAGTACCCCAACGTGCCAGTACCCCAACGTGCAAGTACCCCAACGTGCAAGTACCCCAACGTGGCCCGGGCTGCGAGGGCCCTTTATAGCTGCTCGCAGCTCTAGTTAGGGCCCGAGCAGCTACCGCTGCGAGGTCCCTATTGTTTTTCGATCGGATTATTATTATTATTATTATTATTATTATTATTATTATTATTATTATTCTTCTCCGTAAACGATCACGATTTTGGGTACCTAAACATTTACGAAAACTCACCAAACTTTGCACACTCCTCAGGCCCGGCGAAAAATTTGATATTATGAAGTCGTCATAACAACGCGACTCTATAGCGCCCCCTAGCATAGAAAAATAAAAACCAAGCCCGGCACGTTTGAGCTAGAGCAACGAAAATTGGTAGGCACGTGTAGCACCCCGAGACGCACAAAAAAGTCTATTGGGACCATGTAGCTAAAATGTACAGGAAGTGAGCTATGAATTTTTTAATGTCCAATTTTGGCCTATTTTGGCACATTCACTGTGGTCATGCTTTTTCCCCCTATGCAAACATTTTTCATCCCATTGACTTCAAACTTGGCATTTATCATCTCAAGACCTAAGAGAACAGCTGGGCAAAAAGTCTTGCCTTTTTGAAATACTATATGACGGGGGCGGGGCATCAAATATTGCCTTTAAAATTTCATTTGTCCAGAAAGAGCAAATGCTGAATAACTCCCATGTACAAGCTCCAAAAAATCTCAAACTTATCAGGCAACTTAATAGTCACGGCCTGAAAACATCTATATGACAAAATTCAGTTCTACATATAGCGCCACCTAGTGGTTACAATAAATGTCATACTTTACGTTTTTAGCTACTGTGCTGAGCTCGTTGAAGGGATCCAGTTGAAAATTGGTCAGAAAAGCCTTAAGATGTTGATGATGCCCCACACCGAATATTGTAACTTTTCGACAAAGGGCGTGGCCGCTACGGTGACGCAAAGTCTGAAGATTTTTCGTGACAATAAAAGCTGCATTAACTTGACCGAGATGATCCTATCTTCTCAAAATTTCACACATTTGATGAGAGTCCAGCTCTAAAGACATCTACTAACTTACATTTCATCTAACTGATAGCGCCACCTAGTGGCAATTTTTTTTCTTACGAATTTTCTTCTACGTTTTTCTCCAAACACGTTAACTGGACCTACCTCAAATTTGCTCAGATGAGGGTTTCGGCCTTCATGATGTCACAACACGAAGTTTGTGAGTTTTCGCGAATTGCTGTGGGCGTGGCTAAGCGCTGTTCGCCAAGAAAACAACGCCAGTTTTGAGGGCCTAAACTGCCACAGAAACTCCTGAAACTTGGCACACACATCTGGCCTGGTAAAATGAGCAATATTTTATTGTTGATTGTGCTATTTTTAAAAAAATGACTCAATAGCGCCCCCTCGAAATTTTTAACGAAGCAGCCCCGGTTGGGATTTTTTGGAGGATGTACTGGGAAGTTATTAAGCATATCCTTTTTCAGTTCGAAACACAAAGTTTGATGCCCCGCCTTCATCATATAGTATTTCGAAAAGTCAAGATTTTCCCCCCTGTCGTTGGCTCAGGTCTTGACATGGTCCAGGTCAAGTCTGAAGTCAGTCGGATGAAACGTGTAGGAGAAGTGGGAAAAAGTATGCCCCCTGTAAATGTGCAAATATCGTCAAAAATGGGACATTCAAAAATTCGTAGCTCACTACCTGTTCATTTTAGCATGTAGGCCCAAGAGACTTTTTTTGTAGGTCTTGGGCTCCCTCATACACCTAAAAATATTCGTCGTTCTTGCTTAAACGTACAACCGGGGCTGCTTCGTTAAAAATTTCTAGGGGGCGCTATTGAGTCATTTTTGTAAAAATAGCACAATCAACAATAAAATATTGCTCATTTTAACAGGCCAGATGTGTGTGCCAAGTTTCATGAGTTTCTGTGCATGTTTAGACCCTCAAAACTGGCGTTGTTTTCTTGGCGAACAGCGCTTAGCCACACCCACAGCAATTCGCGAAAACTCACAAACTTCGTGTTGTGACATCATGAAGGCCGAAACCCTCAACATTTGTCACACTTAGAATGAGTGTACATTTTTTGTACAAAATACCGTATGTGGGGTATTATTTTTTTTTTTATATATATATATATATATATGCCTCAAGGGCTAGGTGGCGCTGTATTTATAACTGAATTTTGTCATAGAGATACCTTCACGCCTTGACTATAAATATACATGTCAAGTTTGGGATTTTTTGAAGCATGCACCGGGGAGTTATTAAGCATATCCTTCATTCACGATATTGCTTTTAATGTCCATAGAGGCTATCAAAAATAAATAAAAATATATATATGTTTGGATAAGTCTGATGCCAGTGAACATTTTGAGTGGTGGAAACTAAAAGAATATTCATAAATGACTTAGTTATCACACTTAGAATGAGTTTACATTTTTTGTACAAAATACCGTATGTGTGGTATTTTTTTTTCATGCCTCAAGGGCTAGGTGGCGCTGCATATATAACTGAATGTTGTCATAGAGATAACTTCAGGCCTTGACGATAAACATACATGTCAAGTTTGGGATTTTTTGGAGCATGTACCGGGGAGTTATCAAGCATATCATTTTTCATTGCGAAACACACATTTTGATGCATGTATGCTTATAATCAAGGCCTGAAGGTATCTCTATGACAACATTCAGTTATAAATACAGCGCCACCTAGCCCTTGAGGCTTATATAAAAAAAAATAAAAAATACCCCACATACGGTATTTTGTACAAAAAATGTACAATCATTCTAAGTGTGATAACTAAGTCATTTATGAATATTCTTTTAGTTTCCACCACTCAAATTGTTCACTGGCTTCACACCGATCCAAACGTATGTACGTTTCCATTTTGTTTTATTCATTTTTGATTGCCCCTTTGGACAATAAAAGTAACATTGTGCAATGAGTACAACGAGCGATGATGTGTATATACACTTTTACAAAAAAATACCAATCAGGGCAACTCATTGCCTAAAAATAGAAAAGGACGCTGATTTTTGCAGGTCTTAACAATCACCAAAACCCGTTGAGCTTGACACACACACTGGCAAAAAAATATTCTACATGTAAACGTTTATTATGCCATTTTCAAAGAAATTTTGCTTCCAAGATGCCAGTACCCCAACGTGCAAGGACCCCAACGTGGCCCGGGCTGCGAGGGCCCTTTATAGCTGCTCGCAGCTCTAGTTATTATTATTCTTCTTCTTCTTCTTTATTCTCCGCAAACGATCGCGATTTTGGGTACCTAAACATTCACGAAAACTCACCGAACTTTCCACACTCCTCAGGCCCGGCGAAAAATTTGATATTATTAAGTCGTCATAACAATGCGACTCGATAGCGCCCCCTAGCGTAGAAAAATAAAAACCAAGCCCGGCACGTTTGAGCTAGAGCAACAAAAATTGGCAGGCACGTGTAGCACCCCGAGACGCACAAAAAAGTCTATTTGGACCATGTAGCTAAAATGTACAGGAAGTGAGCTATGAATTTTTTTATGTCCAATTTTGGCCTATTTTGGCACATTCACTGTGGTCATGCTTTTTCCCCCTTTGCAAACATTTTTCATCCAATTGACTTCAAACTTGGCATTTATCATGTCAAGACCTGAGAGAACAACTGGGCAAAACATCTTGCCTTTTTGAAATACTATATGACGGGGGCGGGGCATCAAATATTGCCTTTAAAATTTCATTTGTCCAGAAAGAGCAAATGCTTAATAACTCCCATGTTCAAGCTCCAAAAAATCTCAAACTTCTCAGGCAACGTAATAGTCACGGCCTGAAAACATCTATATGATAAAATTCAGTTATACATATAGCGCCACCTAGTGGTTACAATAAATGTCATACTTTACGTTTTTAGCTACTGTGCTGAGCTTGTTGAAGGGATCCATTTGAAAATTGGTCAGAAAAGCCTTAAGATGTTGATCATGCCCCACACCAAATATTGTAACTTTTCGCCAAAGGGCGTGGCCGCTACGGTGACGCAAAGTCTGAAGATTTTTCGTGAAAATAAAAGCTGCATTAACTTGACCGAGATGATCCTATCTTCTCAAAATTTCACACATTTGATGAGAGTCCAGCCCTAAAGACATCTACTGACTTATATTTCATCTAACTGATAGCGCCACCTAGTGGCAATTTTTTTTCTTACGAATTTTCTTCTACGTTTTTCTCCAAACACGTTAACTGGACCTACCTCATATTTGCTCAGATGAGGGTTTCGGCCTTCATGATGTCACAACACAAAGTTTGTGAGTTTTCACGAATCGCTGTGGGCGTGGCTAAGCGCTGTTTGCCAAGAAAACAACGCCAATTTTGAGAGCCTAAACTGGCACAGAAACACATGAAACTTGGCACACACATCTGGCCTGGTAAAATTAGCAATATTTTATTGTTGATTGTGCTATTTTTACAAAAATGACTCAATAGCGCCCCCTAGAAGTTTTTAACGAAGCAGCCCCGGTTGTACGTTTAAGCAAGAACGACGAATATTTTTAGGTGTATGAGGGAGCCCAAGACCTACAAAAAAGTCTCTTGGACCCATATGCTAAAATGAACAGGAAGTGAGCTACGAATTTTTGAATGTCCCATTTTTGACAATTTTTGCACATTCACAGGGGGCAGAATTTTGCCCACTTCTCCTACACGTTTCATCTGACTGAGTTAAGACTTGACCTGGACCATGTCAAGTCCTGAGCCAACGACAGGGGGAAAAATCTTGACCTTTCGAAATACTATATGATGAAGGCGGGGCATCAAAATTTGTGTTTCGCACTGAAAAAGGATATGCTTAATAACTCCCCGGTACATGCTCCAAAAAATCCCAAACTTGACATGTATGTTTATCGTCAAGGCCTGAAGCTATCTCTATGACAACATTCAGTTATATATGCAGCGCCACCTAGCCCTTGAGGAATAAAAAAAAAATACCCCACATACGGTATTTTGTACAAAAAATGTACACTCATTCTAAGTGTGATAACTAAGTCATTTATGAATATTCTTTTAGTTTCCACCACTCAAAATGTTCACTGGCATCAGACTTATCCAAACATATATATATTTTTATTTATTTTTGATAGCCTCTATGGACATTAAAAGCAATATCGTGAATGAAGGATATGCTTAATAACTCCACGGTACATGCTCCAAAAAAAATCCCACACTTGACATGTATGCTTATAATCAAGGCCTGAAGGTATCTCTATGACAACATTCAGTTATAAATACAGCGCCACCTAGCCCTTGAGGCTTATATAAAAAAAAATAAAAATACCCCACATACGGTATTTTGTACAAAAAATGTACACTCATTCTAAGTGTGATAACTAAGTCATTTATGAATATTCTTTTAGTTTCCACCACTCAAATTGTTCACTGGCTTGACACCGATCCAAACGTATGTACGTTTCCATTTTGTTTTATTCATTTTTGATTGCCCCTTTGGACAATAAAAGTAACATTGTGCATACAACGAGCGATGATGTGTATATACACTTTTACAAAAAAATACCAATCAGGGCAACTCATTGCCTAAAAATAAAAAAGGACGCTGATTTTTGCAGGTCTTAACAATCACCAAAACCCGTTGAGCTTGACACACACACTGGCAAAAAAATATTCTACATGTAAACGTTTATTATGCCATTTTCAAAGAAATTTTGCTTCCAATATGCCAGTACCCCAATGTGCCAGTACCCCAACATGCAAGTACCACAACGTGCAAGGACCCCAACGTGGCCCGGGCTGCGAGGGCCCTTTATAGCTGCTCGCAGCTCTAGTTATTATTCTTCTTCTTCTTCTTCTTCTTCTTTATTCTCCGCAAACAATCGCGATTTTGGGTACCTAAACATTCACGAAAACTCACCGAACTTTGCACGCTCCTCAGGCCTGGCGAAAAATTTGATATTATGAAGTCGTCATAACAATGCGACTCTATAGCGCCCCCTAGCATAGAAAAAATAAAAACCAAGCCCGGCACGTTTGAGCTAGAGCAACGAAAATTGGCAGGCACGTGTAGCACCCCGAGACGCACAAAAAAGTCTATTGGGACCATGTAGCTAAAATGTACAGGAAGTGAGCTATGAATTTTTTAATGTCCAATTTTGGCCTATTTTGGCACATTCACTGTGGTCATGCTTTTTCCCCCTATGCAAACATTTTTCATCCCATTGACTTCAAACTTGGCATTTATCATCTCAAGACCTAAGAGAACAACTAGGCAAAAAATCTTGCCTTTTCGAAATACTATATGACGGGGGCGGGGCATCAAATCTTGCCTTTAAAATTTCATTTGTCCAGAAAGAGCAAATGCTGAATAACTCCCATGTTTAAGCTCCAAAAAATCTCAAACTTCTCAGGCAACGTAATAGTCACGGCCTGAAAACATCTATATGATAAAATTCAGTTATACATATAGCGCCACCTAGTGGTTACAATAAATGTCATACTTTACGTTTTTAGCTACTGTGCTGAGCTTGTTGAAGGGATCCATTTGAAAATTGGTCAGAAAAGCCTTAAGATGTTGATCATGCCCCACACCGAATATTGTAACTTTTCGCCAAAGGGCGTGGCCGCTACGGTGACGCAAAGTCTGAAGATTTTTCGTGAAAATAAAAGCTGCATTAACTTGACCGAGATGATCCTATCTTCTCAAAATTTCACACATTTGATGAGAGTCCAGCCCTAAAGACATCTACTGACTTATATTTCATCTAACTGATAGCGCCACCTAGTGGCAATTTTTTTTATTACGAATTTTCTTCTACGTTTTTCTCCAAACACGTTAACTGGACCTACCTCATATTTGCTCAGATGAGGGTTTCGGCCTTCATGATGTCACAACACGAAGTTTGTGAGTTTTCGCGAATTGCTGTGGGTGTGGCTAAGCGCTGTTCGCCAAGAAAACAACGCCAGTTTTGAGGGTCTAAACATGCACAGAAACTCATGAAACTTGGCACACACATCTGGCCTGGTAAAATTAGCAATATTTTATTGTTGATTGTGCTATTTTTACAAAAATGACTCAATAGCGCCCCCTAGAAGTTTTTAACGAAGCAGCCCCGGTTGTACGTTTAAGCAAGAACGACGAATATTTTTAGGTGTATGAGGGAGCCCAAGACCTACAAAAAAGTCTTTTGGACCCATGTGCTAAAATGAACAGGAAGTGAGCTACGAATTTTTGAATGTCCCATTTTTGACAATTTTTGCACATTCACAGGGGGCAGACTTTTGCCCACTTCTCCTACACGTTTCATCTGACTGAGTTAAGACTTGACCTGGACCATGTCAAGACCTGAGCCAACGACAGGGGGAAAAATCTTCACCTTTCGAAATACTATATGATGAAGGCGGGGCATCAAAATTTGTGTTTCGCACTGAAAAAGGATATGCTTAATAACTCCCCGGTACATGCTCCAAAAAATCCCAAACTTGACATGTATGTTTATCGTCAAGGCCTGAAGCTATCTCTATGACAACATTCCGTTATATATGCAGCGCCACCTAGCCCTTGAGGCATAAAAAAAAAATACCCCACATACGGTATTTTGTACAAAAAATGTAAACTCATTCTAAGTGTGATAACTAAGTCATTTATGAATATTCTTTTAGTTTCCACCACTCAAAATGTTCACTGGCATCAGACTTATCCAAACATATATATTTTTTTATTTATTTTTGATGGCCTCTGTGGACATTAAAAGCAATATCGTGAATGAAGGATATGCTTAATAACTCCACGGTACATGCTCCAAAAAAAATCCCACACTTGACATGTATGCTTATAATCAAGGCCTGAAGGTATCTCGATGACAACATTCAGTTATAAATACAGCGCCACCTAGCCCTTGAGGCTTATATAAAAAAAAAAACCCACATACGGTATTTTGTACAAAAAAATGTAAACTCATTCTAAGTGTGATGACTAAGTCATTTCTGAATATTCTTTTAGTTTCCACCACTCAAATTGTTCACTGGCTTCACACCGATCCAAACGTATGTACGTTTCCATTTTGTTTTATTCATTTTTGATTGCCCCTTTGGACAATAAAAGTAACATTGTGCAATGAGTACAACGAGCGATGATGTATATATACACTTTTACAAAAAATACCAATCAGGGCAACTCATTGACTAAAAATAAAAAAGGACGCTGATTTTTGCAGGTCTTAACAATCACCAAAACCCGTTGAGCTTGACACACACTGGCAAAAAAAATATTCTACATGTAAATGTTTATTATGCCATTTTCAAAGAAATTTTGCTTCCAATATGCCAGTACCCCAACGTGCCAGTACCCTAACGTGCAAGTACCCCAACGTGCAAGGACTCCAACGTGGCCCGGGCTGCGAGGGCCCTTTATAGCTGCTCGCAGCTCTAGTTATTATTATTAGGGCCCGAGCAGCGACCGCTGCGAGGTCCCTATTGTTTTTGTAAAAATTATTATTATTATTATTATTATTATTATTATTATTATTATTATTTATTCTCCGCAAACAATCGCGATTTTGGGTACCTAAATATTCACGAAAACTCACCGAACTTTGCACACTCCCCAGGTCCGGCGAAAAATTTGATATTATGAAGTCGTTATAACAACGCGACTCTATAGCGCCCCCTAGCATAGAAAAATAAAAACCAAGCCCGGCACGTTTGAGCTAGAGCAACGTAAATTGGCAGGCACGTGTAGCACCCCGAGACGCACAAAAAAGTCTATTGGGACCATGTAGCTAAAATGTACAGGAAGTGAGCTATGAATTTTTTAATGTCCAATTTTGGCCTATTTTGGCACATTCACTGTGGTCATGCTTTTTCCCCCTATGCAAACATTTTTCATCCCATTGACTTCAAACTTGGTATTTATCATCTCAAGACCTAAGAGAACAGCTGGGCAAAAAGTCTTGCCTTTTCGAAATACTATATGACGGGGGCGGGGCATCAAATATTGCCTTTAAAATTTCATTTGTCCAGAAAGAGCAAATGCTGAATAACTCCCATGTACAAGCTCCAAAAAATCTCAAACTTCTCAGGCAACGTAATAGTCACGGCCTGAAAACATCTATATGACAAAATTCAGTTATACATATAGCGCCACCTAGTGGTTACAATAAATGTCATACTTTACGTTTTTAGCTACTGTGCTGAGCTCGTTGAAGGGATCCAGTTGAAAATTGGTCAGAAAAGCCTTAAGATGTTGATGATGCCCCACACTGAATATTGTAACTTTTCGCCAAAGGGCGTGGCCGCTACGGTGACGCAAAGTCTGAAGATTTTTCGTGACAATAAAAGCTGCATTAACTTGACCGAGATGATCCTATCTTCTCAAAATTTCACACACTTGATGAGAGTCCAGCTCTAAAGACATCTACTAACTTACATTTCATCTAACTGATAGCGCCACCTAGTGGCAATTTTTTTTCTTACGAATTTTCTTCTACGTTTTTCTCCAAACACGTTAACTGGACCTACCTCATATTTGCTCAGATGAGGGTTTCGGCCTTCATGATGTCACAACACGAAGTTTGTGAGTTTTCGCGAATTGCTGTGGGCGTGGCTAAGCGCTGTTCGCCAAGAAAACAACGCCAGTTTTGAGGGTCTAAACATGCACAGAAACTCCTGAAACTTGGCACACACATCTGGCCTGGTAAAATGAGCAATATTTTATTGTTGATTGTGCTATTTTTACAAAAATGACTCAATAGCGCCCCCTCGAACTTTTTAACGAAGCAGCCCCGGTTGTACGTTTAAGCAAGAACGACGAATATTTTCAGGTGTATGAGGGAGCCCAAGACCTACAAAAAAGTCTCTTGTACCCATATGCTAAAATGAACAGGAAGTGAGCTACGAATTTTTGAATGTCCCATTTTTGACGATTTTTGCACATTCACAGGGGGCAGACTTTTGCCCACCTCTCCTACACGTTTCATCCGACTGAGTTAAGACTTGGCCTGGACCATGTCAAGACCTGAGCCAACGACAGGGGGAAAAATTTTGACTTTTCGAAATACTATATGATGAGGGCGGGGCATCAAAATTTGTGTTTCGCAATGAAAAAGGATATGCTTGATAACTCCCCGGTACATGCTCCAAAAAATCCCAAACTTGACATGTATGTTTATCGTCAAGGCCTGAAGTTATCTCTATGACAACATTCAGTTATATATGCAGCGCCACCTAGCCCTTGAGGCATGAAAAAAAAATACCCCACATACGGTATTTTGTACAAAAAATGTAAACTCATTCTAAGTGTGATAACGAAGTCATTTATGAATATTCTTTTAGTTTCCACCACTCAAAATGTTCACTGGCATCAGACTTATCCAAACATATATATATTTTTATTTATTTTTGATAGCCTCTATGGACATTAAAAGCAATATCGTGAATGAAGGATATGCTTAATAACTCCACGGTACATGCTCCAAAAAAAATCCCACACTTGACATGTATGCTTATAATCAAGGCCTGAAGGTATCTCTATGACAACATTCAGTTATAAATACAGCGCCACCTAGCCGTTGAGGCTTATATAAAAAAAATTAAAAAAATACCCCACATACGGTATTTTGTACAAAAAATGTACACTCATTATAAGTGTGATAACTAAGTCATTTATGAATATTCTTTTAGTTTCCACCACTCAAATTGTTCACTGGCTTCACACCGATCCAAACGTATGTACGTTTCCATTTTGTTTTATTCATTTTTGATTGCCCCTTTGGACAATAAAACATTGTGCAATGAGTACAACGAGCGATGATGTGTATATACACTTTTACAAAAAAATACCAATCAGGGCAACTCATTGCCTAAAAATAAATAAGGACGCTGATTTTTGCAGGTCTTAACAATCACCAAAATCCGTTGAGCTTGACAGACACTGGCAAAAAAAATATTCTACATGTAAACGTTTATTATGCCATTTTCAAAGAAATTTTGCTTCCAATATGCCAGTACCCCAACGTGCCAGTACCCCAACGTGCAAGTACCCCAACGTGCAAGGACCCCAACGTGGCCCGGGCTGCGAGGGCCCTTTATAGCTGCTCGCAGCTCTAGTTATTCTTCTTCTTCTTCTTCTTCTTCTTCTTCTTCTTCTTCTTCTTCTTTATTCTCCGCAAACGATCGCGATTTTGGGTACCTAAACATTCACGAAAACTCACCGAACTTTGCACACTCCTCAGGCCCGGCGAAAAATCTGATATTATTAAGTCGTCATAACAATGCGACTCTATAGCGCCCCCTAGCGTAGAAAAATAAAAACCAAGCCCGGCACGTTTGAGCTAGAGCAACAATAATTGGCAGGCACGTGTAGCACCCCGAGACGCACAAAAAAGTCTATTGGGACCATGTAGCTAAAATGTACAGGAAGTGAGCTATGAATTTATTAATGTCCAATTTTGGCACATTCACTGTGGTCATGCTTTTTCCCCCTTTGCAAACATTTTTCATCCAATTGACTTCAAACTTGGCATTTATCATCTCAAGACCTGAGAGAACAACTGGGCAAAACATCTTGCCTTTTTGAAATACTATATGACGGGGGCGGGGCATCAAATATTGCCTTTAAAATTTCATTTGTCCAGAAAGAGCAAATGCTTAATAACTCCCATGTTTAAGCTCCAAAAAATCTCAAACTTCTCAGGCAACGTAATAGTCACGGCCTGAGAACATCTATATGATAAAATTCAGTTATACATATAGCGCCACCTAGTGGTTACAATAAATGTCATACTTTACGTTTTTAGCTACTGTGCTGAGCTTGTTGAAGGGATCCATTTGAAAATTGGTCAGAAAAGCCTTAAGATGTTGATCATGCCCCACACCGAATATTGTAACGTTTCACCAAAGGGCGTGGCCGCTACGGTGACGCAAAGTCTGAAGATTTTTCGTGAAAATAAAAGCTGCATTAACTTGACCGAGATGATCCTATCTTCTCAAAATTTCACACATTTGATGAGAGTCCAGCCCTAAAGACATCTACTGACTTATATTTCATCTAACTGATAGCGCCACCTAGTGGCAATTTTTTTTATTACGAATTTTCTTCTACGTTTTTCTCCAAACACGTTAACTGGACCTACCTCATATTTGCTCAGATGAGGGTTTCGGCCTTCATGATGTCACAACACGAAGTTTGTGAGTTTTCGCGAATTGCTGTGGGTGTGGCTAAGCGCTGTTCGCCAAGAAAACAACGCCAGTTTTGAGGGTCTAAACATGCACAGAAACTCATGAAACTTGGCACACACATCTGGCCTGGTAAAATGAGCAATATTTTATTGTTGATTGTGCTATTTTTACAAAAATGACTCAATAGCGCCCCCTAGAAGTTTTTAACGAAGCAGCCCCGGTTGTACGTTTAAGCAAGAACGACGAATATTTTTAGGTGTATGAGGGAGCCCAAGACCTACAAAAAAGTCTCTTGTACCCATATGCTAAAATGAACAGGAAGTGAGCTACGAATTTTTGAATGTCCCATTTTTGACAATTTTTGCACATTCACAGGGGGCAGACTTTTGCCCACTTCTCCTACACGTTTCATCTGACTGAGTTAAGACTTGACCTGGACCATGTCAAGACCTGAGCCAACGACAGGGGGAAAAATCTTGACCTTTCGAAATACTATATGATGAAGGCGGGGCATCAAAATTTGTGTTTCGCACTGAAAAAGGATATGCTTAATAACTCCCCGGTACATGCTCCAAAAAATCCCAAACTTGACATGTATGTTTATCGTCAAGGCCTGAAGCTATCTCTATGACAACATTCAGTTATATATGCAGCGCCACCTAGCCCTTGAGGCATAAAAAAAAAATACCCCACATACGGTATTTTGTACAAAAAATGTAAACTCATTCTAAGTGTGATAACTAAGTCATTTATGAATATTCTTTTAGTTTCCACCACTCAAAATGTTCACTGGCATCAGACTTATCCAAACATATATATATTTTTATTTATTTTTGATAGCCTCTGTGGACATTAAAAGCAATATCGTGAATGAAGGATATGCTTAATAACTCCACGGTACATGCTCCCAAAAAAATCCCACACTTGACATGTATGCTTATAATCAAGGCCTGAAGGTATCTCTATGACAACATTCAGTTATAAATACAGCACCACCTAGCCCTTGAGGCTTATATAAAAAAAAATAAAAAATACCCCACATACGGTATTTTGTACAAAAAATTTACACTCATTCTAAGTGTGATAACTAAGTCATTTATGAATATTCTTTTAGTTTCCACCACTCAAATTGTTCACTGGCTTCACACCGATCCAAACGTATGTACGTTTCCATTTTGTTTTATTCATTTTTGATTGCCCCTTTGGACAATAAAAGTAACATTGTGCAATGAGTACAACGAGCGATGATGTGTATATACACTTTTACAAAAAAATACCAATCAGGGCAACTCATTGCCTAAAAATAAAAAAGGACGCTGATTTTTGCAGGTCTTAACAATCACCAAAACCCGTTGAGCTTGATACACACACTGGCAAAAAAATATTCTACATGTAAACGTTTATTATGCCATTTTCAAAGAAATTTTGCTTCCAATATGCCAGTACCCCAATGTGCCAGTACCCCAACGTGCAAGTACCCCAACGTGCAAGGACCCCAACGTGGCCCGGGCTGCGAGGGCCCTTTATAGCTGCTCGCAGCTCTAGTTATTATTATTCTTCCTCTTCTTCTTCTTTATTCTCCGCAAACGATCGCGATTTTGGGTACCTAAACATTCACGAAAACTCACCGAACTTTGCGCACTCTTCGGGCCCGGCGAAAAATTTGATATTATGAAGGCGTCATAACAACGCGACTCTATAGCGCCCCCTAGCGTAGAAAAATAATAACCAAGCCCGGCACGTTTGAGCTAGAGCAACGGAAATTGGCAGGCACGTGTAGCACCCCGAGACGCACAAAAAAATCTATTGGGACCATGTAGCTAAAATGTACAGGAAATGAGCTATGAATTTTTTAATGTCCAATTTTGGCCTATTTTGGCACATTCACTGTGGTCATGCTTTTTCCCCCTTTGCAAACATTTTTCATCCAATTGACTTCAAACTTGGCATTTATCATCTCAAGACGTGAGAGAACAACTGGGCAAAACATCTTGCCTTTTTGAAATACTATATGACGAGTGCGGGGCATCAAATATTGCCTTTAAAATTTCATTTGTCCAGAAAGAGCAAATGCTTAATAACTCCCATGTTCAAGCTCCAAAAAATCTCAAACTTCTCAGAAAACGTAATAGTCACGGCCTGAAAACATCTATATGATAAAATTCAGTTATACATATAGCGCCACCTAGTGGTAACAATAAATGTCATACTTTACGTTTTTAGCTACAGTGCTGAGCTCGTTGAAGGGATCCAGTTGAAAATTGGTCAGAAAAGCCTTAAGATGTTGATCATGCCCCACACCGAATATTGTAACTTTTCGCCAAAGGGCGTGGCCGCTACGGTGACGCAAAGTCTGAAGATTTTTCGTGACAATAAAAGCTGCATTAACTTGACCGAGATGATCCTATCTTCTCAAAATTTCACACATTTGATGAGAGTCCAGCCCTAAAGACATCTACGAACATATATTTCATCTTACTGATAGCGCCACCTAGTGGCATTTTTTTTTTCTTACGAATTTTCTTCTACGTTTTTGTCCAAACACGTTAACTGGACCTCCCTCAGATTTGCTCAGATGAGGGTTTCGGCCTTCATGATGTCACAACACGAAGTTTGTGAGTTTTCGTGAATTGCTGTGGGCGTGGCTAAGCGCTGTTCGCCAAGAAAACAACGCCAGTTTTGAGGGTCTAAACATGCACAGAAACTCCTGAAACTTGGCACACACATCTGGCCTGGTAAAATGAGCAATATTTTAATGTTGATTGTGCTATTTTTACAAAAATGACTCAATAGCGACCCCTAGAAAATTTTAACGAAGCAGCCCCGGTTGTACGTTTAAGCAAGATCTACGAAAAATTTTAGGTGTATGAGGGAGCCCAAGACCTACATAAAAGTCTCTTGGACCCATATGCTAAAATGAACAGGAAGTGAGCTACGCATTTTTGAATGTCCCATTTTTGATGATTTTTGCACATTTACAGGGGGCATACTTTTGCCCACTTCTTCTCCACGTTTCATCCGACTGAGTTAAGACTTGACCTGGACAATGTCAAGACCTGAGCCAACGACAGGGGGGAAAATCTTGACTTTTCGAAATACTATATGATGAGGGCGTGGCATCAAAATTTGTGTTTCGCAATGAAAAAGGATATGCTTGATAACTCCCCGGTACATGCTCCAAAAAATCCCAAACTTGACATGTATGTTTATCGTCAAGGCCTGAAGTTATCTCTATGACAACATTCAGTTATATATGCAGCGCCACCTAGCCCTTGAGGCATGAAAAAAAAATACCCCACATACGGTATTTTGTACAAAAAATGTAAACTCATTCTAAGTGTGATAACTCAGTCATTTATGAATATTCTTTTAGTTTCCACCACTCAAAATGTTCACTGGCATCAGACTTATCCAAACATATATATATTTTTATTTATTTTTGATAGCCTCTATGGACATTAAAAGCAATATCGTGAATGAAGGATATGCTTAATAACTCCACGGTACATGCTCCAAAAAAAATCCCACACTTGACATGTATGCTTATAATCAAGGCCTGAAGGTATCTCTATGACAACATTCAGTTATAAATACAGCGCCACCTAGCCGTTGAGGCTTATATAAAAAAATTAAAAAAAAATACCCCACATACGGTATTTTGTACAAAAAATGTACACTCATTCTAAGTGTGATAACTAAGTCATTTATGAATATTCTTTTAGTTTCCACCACTCAAATTGTTCACTGGCTTCACACCGATCCAAACGTATGTACGTTTCCATTTTGTTTTATTCATTTTTGATTGCCCCTTTGGACAATAAAAGTAAACATTTGCAATGAGTACAACGAGCGATGATGTGTATATACACTTTTACAAAAAAAATACCAATCAGGGCAACTCATTGCCTAAAAATAAATAAGGACGCTGATTTTTGCAGGTCTTAACAATCACCAAAATCCGTTGAGCTTGACAGACACTGGCAAAAAAAATATTCTACATGTAAACGTTTATTATGCCATTTTCAAAGAAATTTTGCTTCCAATATGCCAGTACCCCAACGTGCCAGTACCCCAACGTGCAAGTACCCCAACGTGCAAGGACCCCAACGTGGCCCGGGCTGCGAGGGCCCTTTATAGCTGCTCGCAGCTCTAGTTCTTCTTCTTCTTCTTTATTCTCCGCAAACGATCGCGATTTTAGGTACCTAAACATTCACGAAAACTCACCGAACTTTGCACACTCCTCAGGCCCGGCGAAAAATTTGATATTATTAAGTCGTCATAACAATGCGACTCGATAGCGCCCCCTAGCGTAGAACAATAAAAACCAAGCCCGGCACGTTTGAGCAAGAGCAACAAAAATTGGCAGGCACGTGTAGCACCCCGAGACGCACAAAAAAGTCTTTTGGGACCATGTAGCTAAAATGTACAGGAAGTGAGCTATGAATTTTTTTATGTCCAATTTTGGCCTATTTTGGCACATTCACTGTGGTCATGCTTTTTCCCCCTTTGCAAACATTTTTCATCCAATTGACTTCAAACTTGGCATTTATCATCTCAAGACCTGAGAGAACAACTGGGCAAAACATCTTGCCTTTTTGAAATACTATATGACGGGGGCGGGGCATCAAATATTGCCTTTAAAATTTCATTTGTCCAGAAAGAGCAAATGCTTAATAACTCCCATGTTCAAGCTCCAAAAAATCTCAAACTTCTCAGGCAACGTAATAGTCACGGCCTGAAAACATCTATATGATAAAATTCAGTTATACATATAGCGCCACCTAGTGGTTACAATAAATGTCATACTTTACGTTTTTAGCTACTGTGCTGAGCTTGTTGAAGGGATCCATTTGAAAATTGGTCAGAAAAGCCTTAAGACGTTGATCATGCCCCACACCGAATATTGTAACTTTTCGCCAAAGGGCGTGGCCGCTACGGTGATGCAAAGTCTGAAGATTTTTCGTGAAAATAAAAGCTGCATTAACTTGACCGAGATGATCCTATCTTCTCAAAATTTCACACATTTGATGAGAGTCCAGCCCTAAAGACATCTACTGACTTATATTTCATCTAACTGATAGCGCCACCTAGTGGCAATTTTTTTTCTTACGAATTTTTTTCTACGTTTTTCTCCAAACACGTTAACTGGATCTACCTCATATTTGCTCAGATGAGGGTTTCGGCCTTCATGATGTCACAACACGAAGTTTGTGAGTTTTCGCGAATTGCTGTGGGTGTGGCTAAGCGCTGTTCGCCAAGAAAACAACGCCAGTTTTGAGGGTCTAAACATGCACAGAAACTCATGAAACTTGGCACACACATCTGGCCTGGTAAAATGAGCAATATTTTATTGTTGATTGTGCTATTTTTACAAAAATGACTCAATAGCGCCCCCTAGAAGTTTTTAACGAAGCAGCCCCAGTTGTACGTTTAAGCAAGAACGACGAATATTTTTAGGTGTATGAGGGAGCCCAAGACCTACAAAAAAGTCTCTTGGACCCATATGCTAAAATGAACAGGAAGTGAGCTACGAATTTTTGAATGTCCCATTTTTGACGATTTTTGCACATTCACAGGGGGCAGACTTTTGCCCACTTCCCCTACACGTTTCATCCGACTGAGTTAAGACTTGGCCTGGACCATGTCAAGACCTGAGCCAACGACAGGGGGAAAAATTTTGACTTTTCGAAATACTATATGATGAGGGCGGGGCATCAAAATTTGTGTTTCACAATGAAAAAGGATATGCTTGATAACTCTCCGGTACATGCTCCAAAAAATCCCAAACTTGACATGTATGTTTATCGTCAAGGCCTGAAGTTATCTCTATGACAACATTCAGTTATAAATACAGCGCCACCTAGCCCTTGAGGCTTATATAAAAAAAATAAAATAAATACCCCACATACGGTATTTTGTACAAAAAATGTACACTCATTCTAAGTGTGATAACTAAGTCATTTATGAATATTCTTTTAGTTTCCACCACTCAAATTGTTCACTAGCTTCACACCGATCCAAACGTATGTACGTTTCCATTTTGTTTTATTCATTTTTGATTGCCCCTTTGGACAATAAAAGTAACATTGTGCAATGAGTACAACGAGCGATGATGTGTATATACACTTTTACAAAAAAATACCAATCAGGGCAACTCATTGCCTAAAAATAAAAAAGGACGCTGATTTTTGCAGGTCTTAACAATCACCAAAACCCGTTGAGCTTGATACACACACTGGCAAAAAAATATTCTACATGTAAACGTTTATTATGCCATTTTCAAAGGAATTTTGCTTCCAATATGCCAGTACCCCAATGTGCCAGTACCCCAACGTGCAAGTACCCCAACGTGCAAGGACCCCCAACGTGGCCCGGGCTGCGAGGGCCCTTTATAGCTGCTCGCAGCTCTAGTTATTATTATTAGGGCCCGAGCAGCGACCGCTGCGAGGTCCCTATTGTTTTTGTAAAAATTATTATTATTATTAGGGCCCGAGCAGCGACCGCTGCGAGGTCCCTATTGTTTTTGTAAAAATTATTATTATTATTATTATTATTATTATTATTATTATTCTTTATTCTCCGCAAACAATCGCGATTTTGGGTACCTAAACATTCACGAAAACTCACCGAACTTTGCACACTCCTCAGGCCCGGCGAAAAATTTGATATTATTAAGTCGTCATAAAAATGCGACTCGATAGCGCCCCCTAGCATAGAAAAATAAAAACCAAGCCCGGCACGTTTGAGCTAGAGCAACAAAAATTGGCAGGCACGTGTAGCACCCCGAGACGCACAAAAAAGTCTATTGGGACCATGTAGCTAAAATGTACAGGAAGTGAGCTATGAATTTTTTAATGTCCAATTTTGGCCTATTTTGGCACATTCACTGTGGTCATGCTTTTTTCCCCTTTGCAAACATTTTTCATCCAATTGACTTCACACTTGGCATTTATCATCTCAAGACCTGAGAGAACAACTGGGCAAAACATCTTGCCTTTTTGAAATACTATATGACGGGGGCGGGGCATCAAATATTGCCTTTAAAATTTCATTTGTCCAGAAAGAGCAAATGCTTAATAACTCCCATGTTCAAGCTCCAAAAAATCTCAAACTTCTCAGGCAACGTAATAGTCACGGCCTGAAAACATCTATATGATAAAATTCAGTTATACATATAGCGCCACCTAGTGGTTACAATAAATGTCATACTTTACGTTTTTAGCTACTGTGCTGAGCTTGTTGAAGGGATCCATTTGAAAATTGGTCAGAAAAGCCTTAAGATGTTGATCATGCCCCACACCGAATATTGTAACTTTTCGCCAAAGGGCGTGGCCGCTACGGTGACGCAAAGTCTGAAGATTTTTCGTGAAAATAAAAGCTGCATTAACTTGGCCCAGATGATACAATCTTCTCAAAATTTCACACATTTGATGAGAGTCCAGCCCTAAAGACATCTACGAACTTATATTTCATCTTACTGATAGCGCCACCTAGTGGCAATTTTTTTTTTTAAACGAATTTTCTTCTACGTTTTTCTTCAAACACGTTAACTGGACCTACCTCATATTTGCTCAGATGAGGGTTTTGTCCTTCATGATGTCACAACACGAAGTTTGTGAGTTTTCGTGAATCGCTGTGGGCGTGGCTAAGCGCTGTTCGCCAAGAAAACAATGCCAGTTTTGAGGGTCTAAACATGTGCAGAAACTCATGAAACTTGGCACACACATCTGGCCTGGTACAGTGAACAATATTTTATTGTTGATTGTGCTATTCTTACAAAAATGACTCAATAGCGCCCCCTAGAAGTTTTTAACAAAGCAGCCCCGGTTGCACGTTTAAGCAAGAACGACTAATATTTTTAGGTGTATGAGGGAGCCCAAGACCTACAAAAAAGTCTCTTGTACCCATATGCTAAAATGAACAGGAAGTGAGCTACGAATTTTTGAATGTCCCATTTTTGACGATTTTTGTACATTCACAGGGGGCAGACTTTTGCCCACTTCTCCTACACGTTTCATCCGATTGAGTTAAGACTTGGCCTGGACCATGTCAAGACCTGAGCCAACGACAGGGGGAAAAAATTTTACTTTTCGAAATACTATATGATGAGGGCGGGGCATCAAAATTTGTGTTTCGCACTGAAAAAGGATATGCTTGATAACTCCCCGGTACATGCTCCAAAAAATCCCAAACTTGACATGTATGTTTATCGTCAAGGCCTGAAGTTATCTCTATGACAACATTCAGTTATATATGCAGCGCCACCTAGCCCTTGAGGCATGAAAAAAAAAATACCCCACATACGGTATTTTGTACAAAAAATGTAAACTCATTCTAAGTGTGATAACTCAGTCATTTATGAATATTCTTTTAGTTTCCACCACTCAAAATGTTCACTGGCATCAGACTTATCCAAACATATATATATTTTTATTTATTTTTGATAGCCTCTATGGACATTAAAAGCAAAATCGTGAATGAAGGATATGCTTAATAACTCCACTGTACATGCTCAAAAAAAAATCCCACACTTGACATGTATGCTTATAATCAAGGCCTGAAGGTATCTCTATGACAACATTCAGTTATAAATACAGCGCCACCTAGCCCTTGAGGCTTATATATATAAAAAAAAAAAATACCCCACATACGGTATTTTGTACAAAAAATGTACACTCATTCTAAGTGTGATGACTAAGTCATTTATGAATATTCTTTTAGTTTCCACCACTCAAATTGTTCACTGGCTTCACACCGATCCAAACGGTATGTACGTTTCCATTTTGTTTTATTCATTTTTGATTGCCCCTTTGGACAATAAAAGTAACATTGTGCAATGAGTACAACGAGCGATGATGTGTATATACACTTTTACAAAAAATACCAATCAGGGCAACTCATTGCCTAAAAATAAAAAAGGACGCTGATTTTTGCAGGTCTTAACAATCACCAAAACCCGTTGAGCTTGACACACACACTGGCTAAAAAATATTCTACATGTAAACGTTTATTATGCCATTTTCAAAGAAATTTTGCTTCCAATATGCCAGTACCCCAACGTGCCAGTACCCCAACGTGCAAGTACCCCAACGTGCAAGGACCCCAACGTGGCCCGGGCTGCGAGGGCCCTTTATAGCTGCTCGCAGCTCTAGTTATTATTCTTCTTCTTCTTCTTCTTCTTCTTCTTCTTCTTTATTCTCCGCAAACGATCGCGATTTTGGGTACCTAAACATTAACGAAAACTCACCGAACTTTGCACACTCCTCAGGCCCGGCGAAAAATTTGATATTATTAAGTCGTCATAACAATGCGACTCGATAGCGCCCCCTAGCGTAGAAAAATAAAAACCAAGCCCGGCACGTTTGAGCTAGAGCAACAAAAATTGGCAGGCACGTGTAGCACCCCGAGACGCACAAAAAAGTCTATTGGGACCATGTAGCTAAAATGTACAGGAAGTGAGCTATGAATTTTTTTATGTCCAATTTTGGCCTATTTTGGCACATTCACTGTGGTCATGCTTTTTCCCCCTTAGCAAACATTTTTCATCCAATTGACTTCAAACTTGACATTTATCATCTCAAGACCTGAGAGAACAACTGGGCAAAACATCTTGCCTTTTTGAAATACTATATGACGGGGGCGGGGCATCAAATATTGCCTTTAAAATTTCATTTGTCCAGAAAGAGCAAATGCTTAATAACTCCCATGTTCAAGCTCCAAAAAATCTCAAACTTCTCAGGCAACGTAATAGTCACGGCCTGAAAACATCTATATGATAAAATTCAGTTATACATATAGCGCCACCTAGTGGTTACAATAAATGTCAGACTTTACGTTTTTAGCTACTGTGCTGAGCTTGTTGAAGGGATCCATTTGAAAATTGGTCAGAAAAGCCTTAAGATGTTGATCATGCCCCACACCGAATATTGTAACTTTTCGCCAAAGGGCGTGGCCGCTACGGTGACGCAAAGTCTGAAGATTTTTCGTGAAAATAAAAGCTGCATTAACTTGACCGAGATGATCCTATCTTCTCAAAATTTCACACATTTGATGAGAGTCCAGCCCTAAAGACATCTACTGACTTATATTTCATCTAACTGATAGCGCCACCTAGTGGCAATTTTTTTTCTTACGAATTTTCTTCTACGTTTTTCTCCAAACACGTTAACTGGACCTACCTCATATTTGCTCAGATGAGGGTTTCGGCCTTCATGATGTCACAACACGAAGTTTGTGAGTTTTCGCGAATTGCTGTGGGTGTGGCTAAGCGCTGTTCGCCAAGAAAATAACGCCAGTTTTGAGGGTCTAAACATGCACAGAAACTCATGAAACTTGGCACACACATCTGGCCTGGTAAAATGAGCAATATTTTATTGTTGATTGTGCTATTTTTACAAAAATGACTCAATAGCGCCCCCTAGAAGTTTTTAACGAAGCAGCCCCGGTTGTACGTTTAAGCAAGAATGACGAATATTTTTAGGTGTATGAGGGAGCCCAAGACCTACAAAAAAGTCTCTTGGACCCATATGCTAAAATGAACAGGAAGTGAGCGACGAATTTTTGAATGTCCCATTTTTGACAATTTTTGCACATTCAAAGGGGGCAGACTTTTGCCCACTTCTCCTACACGTTTCATCTGACTGAGTTAAGACTTGACCTAGACCATGTCAAGTCCTGAGCCAACGACAGGGGGAAAAATCTTGACCTTTCGAAATACTATATGATGAAGGCGGGGCATCAAAATTTGTGTTTCGCACTGAAAAAGGATATGCTTAATAACTCCCCGGTACATGCTCCAAAAAATCCCAAACTTGACATGTATGTTTATCGTCAAGGCCTGAAGCTATCTCTATGACAACATTCAGTTATATATGCAGCGCCACCTAGCCCTTGAGGCATAAAAAAAAAATACCCCACATACGGTATTTTGTACAAAAAATGTAAACTCATTCTAAGTGTGATAACTAAGTCATTTATGAATATTCTTTTAGTTTCCACCACTCAAAATGTTCACTGGCATCAGACTTATCCAAACATATATATATTTTTATTTATTTTTGATAGCCTCTGTGGACATTCAAAGCAATATCGTGAATGAAGGATATGCTTAATAACTCCACGGTACATGCTCCAAAAAAAATCCCACACTTGACATGTATGCTTATAATCAAGGCCTGAAGGTATCTCGATGACAACATTCAGTTATAAATACAGCGCCACCTAGCCCTTGAGGCTTATATAAAAAAAAAACCCACATACGGTATTTTGTACAAAAAAATTTAAACTCATTCTAAGTGTGATGACTAAGTCATTTCTGAATATTCTTTTAGTTTCCACCACTCAAATTGTTCACTGGCTTCACACCGATCCAAACGTATGTACGTTTCCATTTTGTTTTATTCATTTTTGATTGCCCCTTTGGACAATAAAAGTAACATTGTGCAATGAGTACAACGAGCGATGATGTGTATATACACTTTTACAAAAAAATACCAATCAGGGCAACTCATTGCCTAAAAATAAAAAAGGACGCTGATTTTTGCAGGTCTTAACAATCACCAAAACCCGTTGAGCTTGACACACACTGGCAAAAAAAATATTCTACATGTAAACGTTTATTATGCCATTTTCAAAGAAATTTTGCTTCCAATATGCCAGTACCCCAACGTGCCAGTACCCCAACGTGCCAGTACCCTGACGTGCAAGGACCCCAACGTGCAAGGACCCCAACGTGGCCCGGGCTGCGAGGGCCCTTTATAGCTGCTCGCAGCTCTAGTTAGGGCCCGAGCCGCGACCGCTGCGAGGTCCCTCTTGTTTTTGTAAGAATTATTATTATTATTCTTCTTCTTCTTCTTTATTCTCCGCAAACGATCGCATTTTTGAGGGCCTAAACATTTACGAAAACTCACCAAACTTTGCAGTCTCTTCGGGCCCGGCGAAAAATTTGATATTATGTAGTTGTCATAACAACGCGACTCTATAGCGCCACCTAGCTTAGAAAAATAAAAACCAATCCCGGCCCGTTTGAGCTAGAGCTACGAAAATTGGGAGGCACGTGTAGCACTCCGAGACGCACAAAAAAGTCAGTGGAAGCCATTTCCTAAAATGTACAGGAAGTGAGCTATGAATTTTTTAATGTCCAATTTTGGCCTATTTTGGCACGTTCACTGTGGTCATACTTTTTCCCCCTATGCAAACATTTTTCATCCCATTGACTTTAAACTTGGCATTTATCATCTCAAGACCTAAGAGAACAACTAGGCAAAAAATCTTGCCTTTTTGAAATACTATATGACGGGGGCGGGGCATCAAATATTGCCTTTAAAATTTCATTTGTCCAGAAAGAGCAAATGCTGAATAACTCCCATGTACAAGCTCCAAAAAATCTCAAACTTCTCAGGCAACGTAATAGTCACGGCCTGAAAACACCTATATGAAAAAATTCAGTTATACATATAGCGCCACCTAGTGGTTACAATAAATGTCATACTTTACGTTTTTAGCTACTGTGCTGAGCTCGTTGAAGGGATCCAGTTGAAAATTGGTCAGAAAAGCCTTAAGATGTTGATCATGCCCCACACCGAATATTGTAACTTTTCGCCAAAGGGCGTGGCCGCTACGGTGACGCAAAGTCTGAAGATTTTTCGTGACAATAAAAGCTGCATGAACTTGACCGAGATGATCCTATCTTCTAAAAATTTCACACATTTGATGAGAGTCCAGCCCTAAAGACATCTACGAACTTATATTTCATCTAACTGATAGCGCCACCTAGTGGCAATTTTTTTTCTTACGAATTTTCTTGTACATTTTTCTCCAAACACGTTAACTGGACCAACCTCATATTTGCTCAGATGGGGGTTTCGGCCTTCATGATGTCACAACACGAAGTTTGTGAGTTTTCGCGAATCGCTGTGGGCGTGGCTAAGCACTGTTCGCCAAGAAAACAACGCTAGTTTTGATGGTCTAAACATGCGCAGAAACTCATGAAACTTGGCACACACATCTGGCCTGGCAAAATGAGCAATATTTTATCATGTATTGTCCTATTTTTACAAAAATGACTCAATAGCGCCCCCTAGAAATTTTTAACGAAGCAGCCCCGATTGTACGTTTAAGCAAGATCTACGAAAATTTTTAGGTGTATGAGGGAGTCCAAGACCTACAAAAAAGTCTCTTGGACCCATGTGCTAAAATGAACAGGAAGTGAGCTATGAATTTTTGAATGTCCCATTTTTGATGATTTTTGCACATTTTCAGGGGGCATACTTTTGCCCACTTCTCCTACACATTTCATCCGACTGACTTTAGACTTGACCTGGACCATGTCAAGACCTGAGCCAACTACAGGCAGAAAAATCTTGACTTTTGGAAATACTATATGATGAGGGCGGGGCATCAAATTTTGTGTTTCGCACTGAAAAAGGATATGCTTAATAACTCCCCGGTACATGCTCCAAAAAATCCCAAACTTGACATGTATGTTTATAGTCAAAGCCTGAAGGTATCTCTATGACAAAATTCAGTTATATATGCAGCGCCACCTAGCCCTTCAGGCGTGAAAAAAAAATACCCCACAAACGGTATTTTGTACAAAAAATGTCAACTCATTCTAAGTGTGATAACTCCCATGTTCAAGCTCCAAAAAATCTCAAACTTCTCAGGCAACGTAATAGTCACGGCCTGAAAACATCTATATGATCAAATTCAGTTATACATATAGCGCCACCTAGTGGTGACAATAAATGTCATACTTTACGTTTTTAGCTACTGCGCTGAGCTCGTTGAAGGGATCCAGTTGAAAGTTGGTCAGAAAAGCCTTAAGATGTTGATCATGCCCCACACCGAATATTGTAACTTTTCGCCAAAGGGCGTGGCCGCTACGGTGCCGCAAAGTCCGAAAATTTTTCGTGACAATAAAAGCTGCATGAACTTGACCCAGATGATCCTATCTTCTCAAAATTTCACACATTTGATGAGAGTCCAGCCCTAAAGACATCTACGAACTTATATTTCATCTTACTGATAGCGCCACCTAGTGGCAATTTTTTTTCTTACGAATTTTCTTGTACATTTTTCTCCAAACACGTTAACTGGACCAACCTCATATTTGCTCAGATGAGGGTTTCGGCCTTCATGATGTCACAACACGAAGTTTGTGAGTTTTCGCGAATCGCTGTGGGCGTGGCTAAGCACTGTTCGCCAAGAAAACAACGCCAGTTTTGAGGGTCTAAACATGCGCAGAAACTCATGAAACTTGGCACACACATCTGGCCTGGTAAAATGAACAATATTTTATTGTTGATTGTGCTATTTTTACAAAAATGACTCAATAGCGCCCCCTAGAAATTTTTAACGAAGCAGCCCCGATTGTACGTTTAAGCAAGATCTACGAAAATTTTTACGTGTATGAGGGAGCCAAAGACCTACAAAAAAGTCTCTTGGACCCATATGCTAAAATGAACAGGAAGTGAGCTACGAATTTTTGAATGTCCCATTTTTTACGATTTTTGCACATTTTCAGAGGGCATACTTTTGCCCACTTCTCCTACACGTTTTATCCGACTGACTTATGACTTGACCTGGACCATGCCAAGACCTGAGCCAACAACAGACGGAAAAATCTTGACTTTTGGAAATACTATATGATGAGGGCGGGGCATCAAAATTTGTGTTTCGCACTGAAAAAGGATATGCTTAATAACTCCCCGATACATGCTCCAAAAAATCCCAAACTTGACATGTATGTTTATCGTCAAGGCCTGAAGTTATCTCTATGACAACATTCAGTTATATATGCAGCGCCACCTAGCCCTTGAGGCATAAAAAAAAATACCCCACATACGGTATTTTGTACAAAAAATGTACACTCATTCTAAGTGTGATAACTAAGTCATTTATGAATATTCTTTTAGTTTCCACCACTCAAATTGTTCACTGGCTTCACACCGATCCAAACGTATGTACGTTTCCATTTTATTTTATTAATTTTTTTTGCCCCTTTAGACAATAAAAGTAACATTGTGCAATGAGTACAACGAGCGATGATGTGTATATACACTTTTACAAAAAAATACCAATCAGGGCAACTCATTGCCTAAAAATAAAAAAGGACGCTGATTTTTGCAGGTCTAAACAATCACCAAAACCCGTTGAGCTTGACACACACACTGGAAAAAAAATATTCTACATGTAAACGTTTATTATGCCATTTTCAAAGAAATTTTGCTTCCAATATGCCAGTACCCCAACGTACAAGGACCCCAACGTGGCCCGGGCTGCGAGGGCCCTTTATAGCTGCTCGCAGCTCTAGTTAGGGCCCGAGCAGCGACCGCTGCGAGGTCCCTATTGTTTTTCGTTCGAATTATTCTTATTAGGGCCCGAGCAGCTACCGCTGCGAGGTCCCTATTGTTTTTCGATCGGATTATTATTATTATTATTAGGGCCCGAGCAGCGACCGCTGCGAGGTCCCTATTGTTTTTCAAGGAATTCTTATTATTCTTCTTTTTATTTTTTGTTATTATTCTTTTCCGCAAACAATCACATTTTTGAGACACTAAACGTGAACGAAAACTCACCAAACTTTACACACACGTCAGGCCTGGCGAAAAATTTGATATTTTAAAGTCGCCATAGGTGATAACAGAAAAATGGCTCCATAGCGCCACCTACATAGGTTAAACAGATCCCTGGCCCGCTACGATTGTCCGACGGCTATGAAAATTGTGTGGCACCTGTAGCACATCCAGATGAACAAAAACCTCTTTGATGTGTGTACCCTAAAATAGACAGGAAGTGAGATATGAGTATTTAAATGTCCAATTTTGGCCAATTTTTGCACATTTACAGGGGTCATACTTTTGCCTGCTTCTCCTACACGGTTAATCCAATTGACTTCAAACTTGGGATGTACCATCTCAAGACCTGGGACAACACCATGGTAAAAAATCAAAAGTTTTCGACATACTATATGACGGCGGTGGGGCATCAAATTTAGAGTTTCAAAACTCTTACTAAACGTAGTATTGCCGGTTGTATGTTTAACCTAGAGCTATGAAAATTGGTACACATATGTAACAGACTATGACCTACAAAAAAGTCTGTTGGTGCCATATGCTAAACCCAACAGGAAGTCCGCCAGAGGCGGGGCATCAAATTTTGAGTTTCAAAATTCTTACTTAATGAAGCATTCCCGGCTGTACGTTTCACCTAGAGTTACCAAAATTTAAAGACATATGTAACAGCCCTCAAGGTACAAAAAACTCTTTTTGAACCATATGCTAAACCTAACAGAAAGTCCACCATTTTGATTGACTTTGGAACGTGTTCCCATTTTTTTGGCCATTTCATAGCGGTCCTATTTTAACGAACTCCTCTTACAGAGTTTATCCGATCATCTTCAAACTTGGTGTGATTCATCTTAAGATGTTGAAGATGAAAAGTTATTGAAAGCTTTTTATTTCGCTGCACGCTGTTGTCGTGGCATGCACTTGTTTGCAAAGGAAAAAAATTCTTCTTAATGAAGAATTCTCAGTTGTACGAAGCAGCTAGAGCTACGAAAATTTGTAGACATATGTAACAGCCCACGATGTACAAAAAAGTCTCTTGCTGCTTTGTGCTAAACCCAACAGGAAGTCCCGCAAGGGCCGGGCATCACTTTTTGAGCTAAAAAACTCCTCTTTAACGAAGCATTCCCGGTTGTACCTTTCACCTAGCGCTATGATAATTTGGAGGCATACATAAGAGCCCACGATGTACAAAAAAGTCTTTTAGAACCATATGCTAAGCCAAACAGGAAGTCCGGCATTTTGATTTACTTTGCTATTTGTAGCCATTTTTTGGGGGCCTTTTATAGGCCTCATATTTTCTACAAAACTTATCAGATTGTCTTCATTCTTTGGCATGTTTCATCTGAAGTATTGCCGGTTATACGTTTAATCTAGAGCTACGAAAATTGGTACACATATGTAACAGACTATGATCTACAAAAAAGCCTGTTGGTGCCATATGCTAAACCTAACAGGAAGTCCGCCAGAGGCAGGGCATCAAATTTTGCATTTCAAGATTTTTACTTAATGAAGCATTTCCGGCTGTACGTTTCACCTAGAGTGACCAAAATTTGAAGACATATGTAACAGCCCTCGAGGTACAAAAAACTCTTTTTGAACCATATGCTAAACCTAACAGGAAGTCTGCCATTTTGATTTACTTTGGAACATGTTGCCATTTTTTTGGCCATTTCATAGGGGTCTTATTTTAACGAACTCCTCCTACAGAGTTTATCCGATCATCTTCAAACTTGGTGTGATTCATCTTAAGATGTTGACGATGAAAAGTTATTGAAAGCTTTTTATTTCGTCGCACGCTGTTGTCGTGGCATGCACTTTTTGCAAAGGAAAAAAATCCTTCTTAATGAAGCATTCCCAGTTGTACGAAGCAGCTAGAGCGACGAAAAATTGTAGACATATGTAACAGCCCAGGATGTACAAAAAAGTCTCTTGGTGCCATGTGCTAAACCCAACAGGAAGTCCCCCAGGGGCCGGGCATCACATTTTGAGCTAAAAAACTCCTCTTTAACGAAGCATTCCCGGTTGTACGTTTCACCTAGCGCTATGATAATTTGCAGGCATACATAAGAGCCCATGATGTACAAAAAAGTCTCTTGGAACCATGTGCTAAACCAAACAGGAAGTCTGCCATTTTGATTTATGATGGGATTTGTTGCCATTTTTTGTGGCCTTTTTCAGGGGTCATATTTTAACGAACCCCTCCTACAAAATTTATCCGACTGTCTTCAAACTTGGTGTGTTTCATCTTAAGATGTTTAAGATGCAAAGTAATCGAAAGTTTTTTATTTTGTAACACGCTGTTGCCATAGCAATGCATCGTTTGTCAAGTGCTGTTTTTTTTTTTTTTTATACACATGAAAACTCATGAAACTTTGCAAACACATCAGACTTGTCATGAACATGAATTTTCAGAGATTTATTGTGCAATTTGCAATAAATAGCGCCCTCTAGACATTTTTATGAAGCATTTCCGATTGTATGATTATGCTAGACCTACAAAAAAGTATTATGTAGCCATTTGCCAAACCAAAGAGGAAGTCCGCTATTTTGATTTTTTTTGGGAATTATACATCATTTTTGGCCTTTTTCATTAAACTTTGCACAGACAAGGCATGGAAAAAACTAACATTTTAAATGGTCCTTGTTCCATGTAACAGTACCCCAACGTGCCAGTACCCTGACGTGCAAGTAACCCAACGTTGTGCTCAATAGCGCCCTCTATGCATTTTTATGGAGCATTTCCAATTGTATGATTCAAGCGATACACAACTAAAGATGACTTGACCTAGATTTGTGAAAACTGGGAGGCATACCTATTAGCTTAAGACCTACAAAAAGTATTCTGTAGCCGTATGCTAAACCTAAAAGGAAGTCCGCCATTTTGAATTTATTTTGGGAATTGCGCACCATATTTTGCGTTTTGATTAAACTTTGCACACACAAGGCTTGTCAAAAACATTTTAGATGGTGCTTGTCCTATTTGACAGTACCCCAACGTGCCAGTACCCCGACGTGCAAGTACCCCAACGTGGCCCGGGTTGCGAGGGCCCTTTATAGCTGCTCGCAGCTCTAGTTATTATTATTCTTCTTCTTCTTCTTTATTCTCCGCAAACAATCGCGATTTTGGGTACCTAAATATTCACGAAAACTCACCGAACTTTGCACACTCCTCAGGTCCGGCGAAAAATTTGATATTATGAAGTCGTTATAACAACGCGACTCTATAGCGCCCCCTAGCATAGAAAAATAAAAACCAAGCCCGGCACGTTTGAGCTAGAGCAACGAAAATTGGCAGGCACGTGTAGCACCCCGAGACGCACAAAAAAGTCTATTGGGACCATGTAGCTAAAATGTACAGGAAGTGAGCTATGAATTTTTTAATGTCCAACTTTGGCCTATTTTGGCACATTCACTGTGGTCATGCTTTTTCCCCCTATGCAAACATTTTTCATCCCATTGACTTCAAACTTGGCATTTATCATCTCAAGACCTAAGAGAACAGTTGGGCAAAAAGACTTGCCTTTTCGAAATACTATATGACGGGGGCGGGGCATCAAATATTGCCTTTAAAATTTCATTTTTCCAGAAAGAGCAAATGCTGAATAACTCCCATGTACAAGCTCCAAAAAATCTCAAACTTCTCAGGCAACGTAATAGTCACGGCCTGAAAACATCTATATGACAAAATTCAGTTATACATATAGCGCCACCTAGTGGTTACAATAAATGTCATACTTTACGTTTTTAGCTACTGTGCTGAGCTCGTTGAAGGGATCCAGTTGAAAATTGGTCAGAAAAGCCTTAAGATGTTGATGATGCCCCACACCGAATATTGTAACTTTTCGCCAAAGGGCGTGGCCGCTACGGTGACGCAAAATCTGAAGATTTTTCGTGACAATAAAAGCTGCATTAACTTGACCGAGATGATCCTATCTTCTCAAAATTTCACACATTTGATGAGAGTCCAGCTCTAAAGACATCTACTAACTTACATTTCATCTAACTGATAGCGCCACCTAGTGGCAATTTCTTTTCTTACGAATTTTCTTCTACGTTTTTCTCCAAACACGTTAACTGGACCTACCTCATATTTGCTCAGATGAGGGTTTCGGCCTTCATGATGTCACAACACGAAGTTTGTGAGTTTTCGCGAATTGCTGTGGGCGTGGCTAAGCTCTGTTCGCCAAGAAAACAACGCCAGTTTTGAGGGTCTAAACATGTACAGAAACTCCTGAAACTTGGCACACACATCTGGCCTGGTAAAATGAGCAATATTTAATTGTTGATTGTGCTATTTTTACAAAAATGACTCAATAGCGCCCCCTCGAAATTTTTTAACGAAGCAGCCCCGATTGTACGTTTAAGCAAGAACGACGAATATTTTTAGGTGTATGAGGGAGCCCAAGACCTACAAAAAAGTCTCTTGTACCCATATGCTAAAATGAACAGGAAGTGAGCTACGAATTTTTGAATGTCACATTTTTGACGATTTTTTCACATTCACAGGGGGCAGACTTTTGCCCACTTCTCCTACACGTTTCATCCGACTGAGTTAAGACTTGGCCTGGACCATGTCAAGACCGGAGCCAACGACAGGGGGGAAAATTTTGACTTTTTGAAATACTATATGATGAGGGCGGGGCATCAAAATTTGTGTTTCGCAATGAAAAAGGATATGCTTGATAACTCCCCGGTACATGCTCCAAAAAATCCCAAACTTGACATGTATGTTTATCGTCAAGGCCTGAAGTTATCTCTATGACAACATTCAGTTATATATGCAGCGCCACCTAGCCCTTGAGGCATGAAAAAAAAATACCCCACATACGGTATTTTGTACAAAAAATGTAAACTCATTCTAAGTGTGATAACTAAGTCATTTATGAATATTCTTTTAGTTTCCACCACTCAAAATGTTCACTGGCATCAGACTTATCCAAACATATATATATTTTTATTTATTTTTGATAGCCTCTATGGACATTAAAAGCAATATCGTGAATGAAGGATATGCTTAATAACTCCACGGTACATGCTCCAAAAAAAATCCCACGCTTGACATGTATGCTTATAATCAAGGCCTGAAGGTATCTCTATGACAACATTCAGTTATAAATACAGCGCCACCGAGCCCTTGAGGCTCATATAAAAAAAATAAATAAATACCCCACATACGGTATTTTGTACAAAAAATTTACACTCATTCTAAGTGTGATAACTAAGTCATTTATGAATATTCTTTTAGTTTCCACCACTCAAATTGTTCACTGGCTTCACACCGATCCAAACGTATGTACGTTTCCATTTTGTTTTATTCATTTTTGATTGCCCCTTTGGAGAATAAAAGTAACATAGTGCAATGAGTACAACGAGCGATGATGTGTATATACACTTTTACAAAAAATACCAATCAGGGCAACTCATTGCCTAAAAATAAAAAAGGACGCTGATTTTTGCAGGTCTTAACAATCACCAAAACCCGTTGAGCTTGACACACACACTGACAAAAAAATATTCTACATGTAAACGTTTATTATGCCATTTTCAAAGAAATTTTGCTTCCAAGATGCCAGTACCCCAACGTGCAAGGACCCCAACGTGGCCAGGGCTGCGAGGGCCCTTTATAGCTGCTCGCAGCTCTAGTTAGGGCCCGAGCAGCGACTGCTGCGAGGTCCCTATTGTTTTTCGTTCGAATTATTATTATTATTATTATTATTATCATTATTACTATTATTATTAGGGCCCGAGCAGCGACCGCTGCGAGGTCCCTATTGTTTTTGTAAAAATTATTATTATTATTATTATTATTATTATTATTATTATTATTAGGGCCCGAGCAGCTACCGCTGCGAGGTCCCTATTGTTTTTCGATCGGATTATTATTATTATTCTTCTTCTTCTTCTTCTTCTTCTCCGTAAACGATCACGATTTTGGGTACCTAAACATTTACGAAAACTCACCAAACTTTGCACACTCCTCAGGCCCGGCGAAAAATTTGATATTATGAAGTCGTCATAACAACGCGACTCTATAGCGCCCCCTAGCATAGAAAAATAAAAACCAAGCCCGGCATGTTTGAGCTAGAGCAACGAAAATTGGCAGGCACGTGTAGCACGCCGAGACGCACAAAAAAGTCTATTGGGACCATGTAGCTAAAATGTACAGGAAGTGAGCTATGAATTTTTTAATGTCCAATTTTGGCCTATTTTGGCACATTCACTGTGGTCATGCTTTTTCCCCCTATGCAAACATTTTTCATCCAATTGACTTCAAACTTGGCATTTATCATCTCAAGACCTGAGAGAACAACTGGGGAAAAAATCTTGCCTTTTCGAAATACTATATGACGGGGGCGGGGCATCAAATATTGCCTTTAAAATTTCATTTGTCCAGAAAGAGCAAATGCTTAATAACTCCCATGTTCAAGCTCCAAAAAATCTCAAACTTCTCAGGCAACTTAATAGTCACGGCCTAAAAACATCTATATGATAAAATTCAGTTATCCATGTAGCGCCACCTAGTGGTAACAATAATTGTCATACTTTACGTTTTTAGCTACTGTGCTGAGCTCGTTGAAGGGATCCAGTTGAAAATTGGTCAGAAAAGCCTTAAGATGTTGATCATGCCCCACACCGAATATTGTAACTTTTCGCCAAAGGGCGTGGCCGCTACGGTGCCGCAAAGTCTGAAGATTTCTCGTGACAACAAAAGCTGCATTAACTTGACCGAGATGATGCTATCTTCTCAAAATTGTACACAATTGATGAGAGTCCAGCCCTAAAGACATCTACAAACTTATATTTCATCTTACTGATAGCGCCACCTACTGGCAATTTTTTTTCTTACGATTTTTCTTCAATGTTTTTCTCCAACCATGTTAACTGGACCTACCTCATATTTGCTCAGATGAGGGTGTCGGCCTTCATGCTGTCACAACACGAAGTTTGTGAGTTTTCGCGAGTCGCTGTGGGCGTGGCTAAGCGCTGTTCGCCAAGAAAACAACGCCAATTTTGAGGGCCTAAACTGGCACAGAAACACACGAAACTTGGCACACACAGCTGGCCTGGCAAAATGAGCAATTTTTTATCGGCGATTGTGCTATTTTTACAAAAATGACTCAATAGCGCCCCCTAGAAATCTTTAACGAAACAGCCCCAGTTGTACGTTTAAGCAAGAACGACGAATATTTTTAGGTGTATGAGGGAGCCCAAGTCCTACAAAAAAAGTCTCTTGGACCCATATGCTAAAATGAACAGGAAGTGAGCTACGAATTTTTGAATGTCCCATTTTTGACAATTTTTGCACATTCACAGGGGGCAGACTTTTGCCCACTTCTCCTACACGTTTCATCTGACTGAGTTAAGACTTGACCTGGACCATGTCAAGACCTGAGCCAACGACAGGGGGAAAAATCTTGACCTTTCGAAATACTATATGATGAAGGCGGGGCATCAAAATTTGTGTTTCTCACTGAAAAAGGATATGCTTAATAACTCCCCGGTACATGCTCCAAAAAATCCCAAACTTGACATGTATGTTTATCGTCAAGGCCTGAAGCTATCTCTATGACAACATTCAGTTATATATGCAGCGCCACCTAGCCCTTGAGGCATAAAAAAAAAATACCCCACATACGGTATTTTGTACAAAAAATGTCAACTCATTCTGAGTGTGATAACTAAGTCATTTATGAATATTCTTTTAGTTTCCACCACTCAAAATGTTCACTGGCATCAGACTTATCCAAACATATATATATTTTTATTTATTTTTGATAGCCTCTGTGGACATTAAAAGCAATATCGTGAATGAAGGATATGCTTAATAACTCCACGGTACATGCTCCAAAAAAAATCCCACACTTGACATGTATGCTTATAATCAAGGCCTGAAGGTATCTCGATGACAACATTCAGTTATAAATACAGCGCCACCTAGCCCTTGAGGCTTAAATATAAAAAAAAACCCACATACGGTATTTTGTACAAAAAAATTTAAACTCATTCTAAGTGTGATGACTAAGTCATTTCTGAATATTCTTTTAGTTTCCACCACTCAAATTGTTCACTGGCTTCACACCGATCCAAACGTAAGTACGTTTCCATTTTGTTTTATTCATTTTTGATTGCCCCTTTGGACAATAAAAGTAACATTGTGCAATGAGTACAACGAGCGATGATGTATATATACACTTTTACAAAAAATATCAATCAGGGCAACTCATTGCCTAAAAATAAAAAAGGACGCTGATTTTTGCAGGTCTTAACAATCACCAAAACCCGTTGAGCTTGACACACACTGGCAAAAAAAATATTCTACATGTAAACGTTTATTATGCCATTTTCAAAGAAATTTTGCTTCCAATATGCCAGTACCCCAACGTGCCAGTACCCCAACGTGCCAGTACCCTAACGTGCAAGTACCCCAACGTGCAAGGACTCCAACGTGGCCCGGGCTGCGAGGGCCCTTTATAGCTGCTCGCAGCTCTAGTTATTATTCTTCTTCTTTATTCTCCGCAAACAATCGCGATTTTGGGTACCTAAATATTCACGAAAACTCACCGAACTTTGCACACTCCTCAGGTCCGGCGAAAAATTTGATATTATGAAGTCGTTATAACAATGCGACTCGATAGCGCCCCCTAGCGTAGAAAAATAAAAACCAAGCCCGGCACGTTTGAGCGAGAGCAACAAAAATTGGCAGGCACGTGTAGTACCCCGAGACGCACAAAAAAGTCTCTTGGGACCATGTAGCTAAAATGTACAGGAAGTGAGCTATGAATTTTTTTATGTCCAATTTTGGCCTATTTTGGCACATTCACTGTGGTCATGCTTTTTCCCCCTTTGCAAACATTTTTCATCCAATTGACTTCAAACTTGGCATTTATCATCTCAAGACCTGAGAGAACAACTGGGCAAAACATCTTGCCTTTTTGAAATACTATATGACGGGGGCGGGGCATCAAATATTGCCTTTAAAATTTCATTTGTCGAGAAAGAGCAAATGCTTAATAACTCCCATGTTCAAGCTCCAAAAAATCTCAAACTTCTCAGGCAACGTAATAGTCACGGCCTGAAAACATCTATATGATAAAATTCAGTTATACATATAGCGCCACCTAGTGGTTACAATAAATGTCATACTTTACGTTTTTAGCTACTGTGCTGAGCTTGTTGAAGGGATCCATTTGAAAATTGGTCAGAAAAGCCTTAAGATGTTGATCATGCCCCACACCGAATATTGTAACTTTTCGCCAAAGGGCGTGGCCGCTACGGTGACGCAAAGTCTGAAGATTTTTCGTGAAAATAAAAGCTGCATTAACTTGACCGAGATGATCCTATCTTCTCAAAATTTCACACATTTGATGAGAGTCCAGCCCTAAAGACATCTACTGACTTATATTTCATCTAACTGATAGCGCCACCTAGTGGCAATTTTTTTTCTTACGAATTTTCTTCTACGTTTTTCTCCAAACACGTTAACTGGACCTACCTCATATTTGCTCAGATGAGGGTTTCGGCCTTCATGATGTCACAACACGAAGTTTGTGAGTTTTCGCGAATTGCTGTGGGTGTGGCTAAGCGCTGTTCGCCAAGAAAACAACGCCAGTTTTGAGGGTCTAAACATGCACAGAAACTCATGAAACTTGGCACACACATCTGGCCTGGTAAAATGAGCCATATTTTATTGTTGATTGTGCTATTTTTTACAAAAATGACTCAATAGCGCCCCCTAGAAGTTTTTAACAAAGCAGCCCCGGTTGTACGTTTAAGCAAGAACGACGAATATTTTTAGGTGTATGAGGGAGCCCAAGTCCTACAAAAAAGTCTCTTGGACCCATATGCTAAAATGAACAGGAAGTGAGCTATGAATTTTTGAATGTCCAATTTTTTACGATTTTTGCACATTCACAGGGGGCAGACTTTTGCCCACTTCTCCTACACGTTTCATCCGACTGAGTTAAGACTTGGCCTGGACCATGTCAAGACCTGAGCCAACGACAGGGGGAAAAATTTTGACTTTTCGAAATACTATATGATGAGGGCGGGGCATCAAATTTTGTGTTTCGCAATGAAAAAGGATATGCTTGATAACTCCCCGGTACATGCTCCAAAAAATCCCAAACTTGACATGTATGTTTATCGTCAAGGCCTGAAGTTATCTCTGTGACAACATTCAGTTATATATGCAGCGCCACCTCGCCCTTGAGGAATAAAAAAAAAAATACCCCACATACGGTATTTTGTACAAAAAATGTACACTCATTCTAAGTGTGATAACGAAGTCATTTCTGAATATTCTTTTAGTTTCCACCACTCAAAATGTTCACTGGCATCAGACTTATCCAAACATATATATTTTTTTATTTATTTTTGATAGCCTCTATGGACATTAAAAGCAATATCGTGAATGAAGGATATGCTTAATAACTCCACGGTACATGCTCCAAAAAAAATCCCACACTTGACATGTATGCTTATAATCAAGGCCTGAAGGTATCTCTATGACAACATTCAGTTATAAATACAGCGCCACCTAGCCCTTGAGGCTTATATAAAAAAAAATAAAAATACCCCACATACGGTATTTTGTACAAAAAATGTACACTCATTCTAAGTGTGATAACTAAGTCATTTATGAATATTCTTTTAGTTTCCACCACTCAAATTGTTCACTGGCTTCACACCGATCCAAACGTATGTACGTTTCCATTTTGTTTTATTCATTTTTGATTGCCCCTTTGGACAATAAAAGTAACATTGTGCAATGAGTACAACGAGCGATGATGTGTATATACACTTTTACAAAAAAATACCAATCAGGGCAACTCATTGCCTAAAAATAAAAAAGGACGCTGATTTTTGCAGGTCTTAACAATCACCAAAACCCGTTGAGCTTGACACACACACTGGCAAAAAAATATTCTACATGTAAACGTTTATTATGCCATTTTCAAAGAAATTTTGCTTCCAATATGCCAGTACCCCAATGTGCCAGTACCCCAACATGCAAGTACCACAACGTGCAAGGACCCCAACGTGGCCCGGGCTGCGAGGGCCCTTTATAGCTGCTCGCAGCTCTAGTTATTATTATTATTATTATTATTATTCTCCGTAAACGATCGCATTTTTGAGGACCTAAACATTCACGAAAACTCACCAAACTTTGCACACTCCTCAGGCCCGGCGAAAAATTTTATATTATGAAGTCGTCATAACAACGCGACTCTATAGCGCCCCCTAGCGAAGAAAAATAAAAACCAAGCCTGGCACGTTTGAGCTAGAGCAACGAAAATTGGCAGGCACGTGTCGCACCCCGAGACGCACAAAAAAGTCTATTGGGACCATGTAGCTAAAATGTACAGGAAATGAGCTATGAATTTTTTTATGTCCAATTTTGGCCTATTTTGGCACATTCACTGTGGTCATGCTTTTTCCCCCTCTGCAAACATTTTTCATCCAATTCACATCAAACTTGGCATTTATCATCTCAAGACCTGAGAGAACAACTGGGCAAAAAGTCTTGCCTTTTAGAAATACTATATGATGGGGGCGGGGCATCAAATATTGTCTTTAAAATTTCATTTGTCCAGAAAGAGCAAATGCTTAATAACTCCCATGTTCAAGCTCCAAAAAATCTCAAACTTCTCAGGCAACGTAATAGTCACAGCCTGAAAACATCTATATGACAAAATTCAGTTATACATATAGCGCCACCTAGTGGTTACAATAAATGTCATACTTTACGTTTTTAGCTACTGTGCTGAGCTTGTTGAAGGGATCCATTTGAAAATTGGTCAGAAAAGCCTTAAGATGTTGATCATGCCCCACACCGAATATTGTAACTTTTCGTCAAAGGGCGTGGCCGCTACGGTGACGCAAAATCTGAAGATTTTTCGTGAAAATAAAAGCTGCATTAACTTGACCGAGATGATCCTATCTTCTCAAAATTTCACACATTTGATGAGAGTCCAGCTCTAAAGACATCTACTAACTTACATTTCATCTAACTGATAGCGCCACCTAGTGGCAATTTTTTTTCTTGCGAATTTTCTTCTACGTTTTTCTCCAAACACGTTAACTGGACCTACCTCATATTTGCTCAGAGGAGGGTTTCGGCCTTCATGATGTCACAACACGAAGTTTGTGAGTTTTCGCGAATTGCTGTAGGCGTGGCTAACCGCTGTTCGCCAAGAAAACAACGCCAGTTTTAAGGGTCTAAACATGCACAGAAACTCCTGAAACTTGGCGCACACATCTGGCCTGGTAAAATGAGCAATATTTTATTGTTGATTGTGCTATTTTTACAAAAATGACTCAATAGCGCCCCCTCGAAATTTTTAACGAAGCAGCCCCGGTTGTACGTTTAAGCAAGATCTTTGGAAATTTTTAGGTGTATGAGGGAGCCCAAGACCTACAAAAAAGTCTCTTGTACCCATATGCTAAAATGAACAGGAAGTGAGCTACGAATTTTTGAATGTCCCATTTTTGACGATTTTTGCACATTCACAGGGGGCAGACTTTTGCCCACTTCTCCTACACGTTTCATCCGACTGAGTTAAGACTTGGCCTGGACCATGTCAAGACCTGAGCCAACGACAGGGGGAAAAATTTTGACTTTTTGAAATACTATATGATGAGGGCGGGGCATCAAAATTTGTTTTTCACAATGAAAAAGGATATGCTTGATAACTCCCCGGTACATGCTCCAAAAAATCCCAAACTTGACATGTATGTTTATCGTCAAGGCCTGAAGTTATCTCTATGACAACATTCAGTTATATATGCAGCGCCACCTAGCCCTTGAGGCATGAAAAAAAAATACCCCACATACGGTATTTTGTACAAAAAATGTACACTCATTCTAAGTGTGATAACTCAGTCATTTATGAATATTTTTTTAGTTTCCACCACTCAAATTGTTCACTGGCTTCACACCGATCCAAACGTATGTACGTTTCCATTTTGTTTTATTCATTTTTGATTGCCCCTTTGACAATAAAAGTAACATTGTGCAATGAGTACAACGAGCGATGATGTGTATATACACTTTTACAAAAAAATACCAATCAGGGCAACTCATTGCCTAAAAATAAAAAAGGACGCTGATTTTTGCAGGTCTTAACAATCACCAAAACCCGTTGAGCTTGATACACACACTGGCAAAAAAATATTCTAAATGTAAACGTTTATTATGCCATTTTCAAAGAAATTTTGCTTCCAATATGCCAGTACCCCAATGTGCCAGTACCCCAACGTGCAAGTACCCCAACGTGCAAGGACCCCAACGTGGCCCGGGCTGCGAGGGCCCTTTATAGCTGCTCGCAGCTCTAGTTAGGGCCCGAGCAGCGACCGCTGCGAGGTCCCTATTGTTTTTGTAAAAATTAGGGCCCGAGCAGCTACCGCTGCGAGGTCCCTATTGTTTTTCGATCGGATTATTATTATTATTATTATTATTCTTCTTCTTCTTCTTCTTCTTCTTCTTCTCCGTAAACGATCACGATTTTGGGTACCTAAACATTTACGAAAACTCACCAAACTTTGCACACTCCTCAGGCCCGGCGAAAAATTTGATATTATGAAGTCGTCATAACAACGCGACTCTATAGCGCCCCCTAGCATAGAAAAATAAAAACCAAGCCCGGCATGTTTGAGCTAGAGCAACGAAAATTGGCAGGCACGTGTAGCACCCCGAGACGCACAAAAAAGTCTATTGGGACCATGTAGCTAAAATGTACAGGAAGTGAGCTATGAATTTTTTAATGTCCAATTTTGGCCTATTTTGGCACATTCACTGTGGTCATGCTTTTGACCCCTTTGCAAACATTTTTCATCCAATTGACTTCAAACTTGGCATTTATCATCTCAAGACCTGAGAGAACAACTGGGGAAAAAATCTTGCCTTTTCGAAATACTATATGACGGGGGCGGGGCATCAAATATTGCCTTTAAAATTTCATTTGTCCAGAAAGAGCAAATGCTTAATAACTCCCATGTTCAAGCTCCAAAAAATCTCAAATTTATCAGGCAACTTAATAGTCACGGCCTGAAAACATCTATATGATAAAATTCAGTTATCCATGTAGCGCCACCTAGTGGTAACAATAATTGTCATACTTTACGTTTTTAGCTACTGTGCTGAGCTCGTTGAAGGGATCCAGTTGAAAATTGGTCAGAAAAGCCTTAAGATGTTGATCATGCCCCACACCGAATATTGTAACTTTTCGCCAAAGGGCGTGGCCGCTACGGTGCCGCAAAGTCTGAAGATTTCTCGTGACAACAAAAGCTGCATTAACTTGACCGAGATGATGCTATCTTCTCAAAATTTTACACAATTGATGAGAGTCCAGCCCTAAAGACATCTACAAACTTATATTTCATCTTACTGATAGCGCCACCTACTGGCAATTTTTTTTCTCACGATTTTTCTTCAATGTTTTTCTCCAACCATGTTAACTGGACCTACCTCATATTTGCTCAGATGAGGGTGTCGGCCTTCATGCTGTCACAACATGAAGTTTGTGAGTTTTCGCGAATCGCTGTGGGCGTGGCTAAGCGCTGTTCGCCAAGAAAACAACGGCAATTTTGAGGGTCTAAACATGCACAGAAACTCCTGAAACTTGGCACACACATCTGGCCTGGTAAAATGAGCAATATTTTATTGTTGATTGTGCTATTTTTAAAAAAATGACTCAATAGCGCCCCCTCGAAATTTTTAACGAAGCAGCCCCGGTTGTACGTTTAAGCAAGAACGACGAATATTTTTAGGTGTATGAGGGAGCTCAAGACCTACAAAAAAAGTCTCTTGTACCCATATGCTAAAATGAACAGGAAGTGAGCTAGGAATTTTTGAATGTCCCATTTTTGACGATTTTTGCACATTCACAGGGGGCAGACTTTTGCCCACTTCTCCTGCACGTTTCATCCGACTGAGTTAAGACTTGGCCTGGACCATGTCAAGACCTGAGCCAACGACAGGGGGAAAAATTTTGACTTTTCGAAATACTATATGATGAGGGCGGGGCATCAAAATGTGTGTTTCGCAATGAAAAAGGATATGCTTGATAACTCCCCGGTACATGCTCCAAAAAATCCCAAACTTGACATGTATGTTTATCGTCAAGGCCTGAAGCTATCTCTATGACAACATTCAGTTATATATGCAGCGCCACCTAGCCCTTGAGGCATGAAAAAAAAAATACCCCACATACGGTATTTTGTACAAAAAATGTAAACTCATTCTAAGTGTGATAACTAAGTCATTTATGAATATTCTTTTAGTTTCCACCACTCAAAATGTTCACTGGCATCAGACTTATCCAAACATATATATATTTTTATTTATTTTTGATAGCCTCTATGGACATTAAAAGCAATATCGTGAATGAAGGATATGCTTAATAACTCCACGGTACATGCTCCAAAAAAAATCCCACACTTGACATGTATGCTTATAATCAAGGCCTGAAGGTATCTCTATGACAACATTCAGTTATAAATACAGCGCCACCTAGCCCTTGAGGCTTATATATAAAAAAAAAATAAATACCCCACATACGGTATTTTGTACAAAAAATGTACACTCATTCTAAGTGTGATAACTAAGTCATTTATGAATATTCTTTTAGTTTCCACCACTCAAATTGTTCACTGGCTTCACACCGATCCAAACGTATGTACGTTTCCATTTTGTTTTATTCATTTTTGATTGCCCCTTTGGACAATAAAAGTAACATTGTGCAATGAGTACAACGAGCGATGATGTGTATATACACTTTTACAAAAAAATACCAATCAGGGCAACTCATTGCCTAAAAATAAAAAAGGACGCTGATTTTTGCAGGTCTTAACAATCACCAAAACCCGTTGAGCTTGACACACACACTGGCAAAAAAATATTCTACATGTAAACGTTTATTATGCCATTTTCAAAGAAATTTTGCTTCCAATATGCCAGTACCCCAACGTGCCAGTACCCCAACGTGCAAGTACCCCAACGTGCAAGGACCCCAACGTGGCCCGGGCTGCGAGGGCCCTTTATAGCTGCTCGCAGCTCTAGTTATTATTATTCTTCTTCTTCTTTATTCTCCGCAAACGATCGCGATTTTGGGTACCTAAACATTCACGAAAACTCACCGAACTTTGCACACTCCTCAGGCCCGGCGAAAAATTTGATATTATTAAGTCGTCATAACAGTGCGACTCGATAGCGCCCCCTAGCGTAGAAAAATAAAAACCAAGCCCGGCACGTTTGAGCTAGAGCAACAAAAATTGGCAGGCACGTGTAGCACCCCGAGACGCACAAAAAAGTCTATTGGGACCATGTAGCTAAAATGTACAGGAAGTGAGCTATGAATTTTTTTATGTCCAATTTTGGCCTATTTTGGCACATTCACTGTGGTCATGCTTTTTCCCCCTTTGCAAACATTTTTCATCCAATTGACTTCAAACTTGGCATTTATCATCTCAAGACCTGAGAGAACAACTGGGCAAAACATCTTGCCTTTTTGAAATACTATATGACGGGGGCGGGGCATCAAATATTGCCTTTAAAATTTCATTTGTCCAGAAAGAGCAAATGCTTAATAACTCCCATGTTCAAGCTCCAAAAAATCTCAAACTTCTCAGGCAACGTAATAGTCACGGCCTGAAAACATCTATATGATAAAATTCAGTTATACATATAGCGCCACCTAGTGGTTACAATAAATGTCATACTTTACGTTTTTAGCTACTGTGCTGAGCTTGTTGAAGGGATCCATTTGAAAATTAGTCAGAAAAGCCATAAGATGTTGATCATGCCCCACACCGAATATTGTAACTTTTCGCCAAAGGGCGTGGCCGCTACGGTGACGCAAAGTCTGAAGATTTTTCGTGAAAATAAAAGCTGCATTAACTTGACCGAGATGATCCTATCTTCTCAAAATTTCACACATTTGATGAGAGTCCAGCCCTAAAGACATCTACTGACTTATATTTCATCTAACTGATAGCGCCACCTAGTGGCAATTTTTTTTCTTACGAATTTTCTTCTACGTTTTTCTCCAAACACGTTAACTGGACCTACCTCATATTTGCTCAGATGAGGGTTTCGGCCTTCATGATGTCACAACACGAAGTTTGTGAGTTTTCGCGAATTGCTGTGGGTGTGGCTAAGCGCTGTTCGCCAAGAAAACAACGCCAGTTTTGAGGGTCTAAACATGCACAGAAACTCCTGAAACTTGGCACACACATCTGGCCTGGTAAAATGAGCAATATTTTATTGTTGATTGTGCTATTTTTACAAAAATGACTCAATAGCGCCCCCGAGAAGTTTTTAACGAAGCAGCCCCGGTTGTACGTTTAAGCAAGAACGACGAATATTTTTAGGTGTATGAGGGAGCCCAAGACCTACAAAAAAGTCTCTTGGACCCATATGCTAAAATGAACAGGAAGTGAGCTACGAATTTTTGAATGTCCCATTTTTGACGATTTTTGCACATTCACAGGGGGCAGACTTTTGCCCACTTCTCCTACACGTTTCATCCGACTGAGTTAAGACTTGGCCTGGACCATGTCAAGACCTGAGCCAACGACAGGGGGAAAAATTTTGACTTTTCGAAATACTATATGATGAGGGCGGGGCATCAAAATTTGTGTTTCACAATGAAAAAGGATATGCTTGATAACTCCCCGGTACATGCTCCAAAAAATCCCAAACTTGACATGTATGTTTATCGTCAAGGCCTGAAGTTATCTCTATGACAACATTCAGTTATATATGCAGCGCCACCTCGCCCTTGAGGCATGAAAAAAAAATACCCCACATACGGTATTTTGTACAAAAAATGTAAACTCATTCTAAGTGTGATAACGAAGTCATTTATGAATATTCTTTTAGTTTCCACCACTCAAAATGTTCACTGGCATCAGACTTATCCAAACATATATATATTTTTATTTATTTTTGATAGCCTCTATGGACATTAAAAGCAATATCGTGAATGAAGGATATGCTTAATAACTCCACGGTACATGCTCCAAAAAAAATCCCACACTTGACATGTATGCTTATAATCAAGGCCTGAAGGTATCTCTATGACAACATTCAGTTATAAATACAGCGCCACCTAGCCCTTGAGGCTTATATATAAAAAAATAAAAATACCCCACATACGGTATTTTGTACAAAAAATGTACACTCATTCTAAGTGTGATAACTAAGTCATTTATGAATATTATTTTAGTTTCCACCACTCAAATTGTTCACTGGCTTCACACCGATCCAAACGTATGTACGTTTCCATTTTGTTTTATTCATTTTTGATTTCTCCTTTGGACAATAAAAGTAACATTGTGCAATGAGTACAACGAGCGATGATGTATAGATACACTTTTACAAAAAATACCAATCAGGGCAACTCATTGCCTAAAAATAAATAAGGACGCTGATTTTTGCAGGTCTTAACAATCACAAAAACCCGTTGAGCTTGACACACACTGGCAAAAAAAATATTCTACATGTAAACGTTTATTATGCCATTTTCAAAGAAATTTTGCTTCCAATATGCCAGTACCCCAACGTGCCAGTACCCTAACGTGCAAGTACCCCAACGTGCAAGGACCCCAACGTGGCCCGGGCTGCGAGGGCCCTTTATAGCTGCTCGCAGCTCTAGTTATTATTATTATTAGGGCCCGAGCAGCGACCGCTGCGAGGTCCCTATTGTTTTTGTAAAAATTATTATTATTATTATTATTATTATTATTATTATTATTATTATTATTATTATTATTCTTCCTCTTCTTCTTCTTTATTCTCCGCAAACGATCGCGATTTTGGGTACCTAAACATTCACGAAAACTCACCGAACTTTGCGCACTCTTCGGGCCCGGCGAAAAATTTGATATTATGAAGGCGTCATAACAACGCGACTCTATAGCGCCCCCTAGCGTAGAAAAATAATAACCAAGCCCGGCACGTTTGAGCTAGAGCAACGAAAATTGGCAGGCACGTGTAGCACCCCGAGACGCACAAAAAAGTCTATTGGGACCATGTAGCTAAAATGTGCAGGAAATGAGCTATGAATTTTTTAATGTCCAATTTTGGCCTATTTTGGCACATTCACTGTGGTCATGCTTTTTCCCCCTTTGCAAACATTTTTCATCCAGTTGACTTCAAAATTGGCATTTATCATCTCAAGACCTGAGACAACAACTGGGCAAAAAACCTTGACTTTTTGAAATACTATATGACGGGGGCGGGGCATCAAATATTGCCTTGAAAATTTCATTTGTCCAGAAAGAGCAAATGCTTAATAACTCCCATGTTCAAGCTCCGAAAAATCTCAAACTTCTCAGAAAACGTAATAGTCACGGCCTGAAAACATCTATATGATAAAATTCAGTTATCCATATAGCGCCACCTAGTGGTAACAATAAATGTCATACTTTACGTTTTTAGCTACAGTGCTGAGCTCGTTGAAGGGATCCAGTTGAAAATTGGTCAGAAAAGCCTTAAGATGTTGATCATGCCCCACACCGAATATTGTAACTTTTCGCCAAAGGGCGTGGCCGCTACGGTGACGCAAAGTCTGAAGATTTTTCGTGACAATAAAAGCTGCATTAACTTGACCGAGATGATCCTATCTTCTCAAAATTTCACACATTTGATGAGAGTCCAGCCCTAAAGACATCTACGAACTTATATTTCATCTTACTGATAGCGCCACCTAGTGGCATTTTTTTTTTCTTACGAATTTTCTTCTACGTTTTTGTCCAAACACGTTAACTGGACCTACCTCAGATTTGCTCAGATGAGGGTTTCGGCCTTCATGATGTCACAACACGAAGTTTGTGAGTTTTCGTGAATTGCTGTGGGCGTGGCTAAGCGCTGTTCGCCAAGAAAACAACGCCGGTTTTGAGGGTCTAAACATGCACAGAAACTCATGAAACTTGGCACACACATCTGGCCTGGTAAAATGAGCAATATTTTAATGTTGATTGTGCTATTTTTACAAAAATGACTCAATAGCGACCCCTAGAAAATTTTAACGAAGCAGCCCCGGTTGTACGTTTAAGCAAGATCTACGAAAAATTTTAGGTGTATGAGGGAGCCCAAGACCTACATAAAAGTCTCTTGGACCCATGTGCTAAAATGAACAGGAAGTGAGCTACGCATTTTTGAATGTCCCATTTTTGATGATTTTTGCACATTTACAGGGGGCATACTTTTGCCCACTTCTTCTCCACGTTTCATCCGACTGAGTTAAGACTTGACCTGGACAATGTCAAGACCTGAGCCAACGACACGGGGGAAAATCTTGACTTTTCGAAATACTATATGATGAGGGCGTGGCATCAAAATTTGTGTTTCGCAATGAAAAAGGATATGCTTGATAACTCCCCGGTACATGCTCCAAAAAATCCCAAACTTGACATGTATGTTTATCGTCAAGGCCTGAAGTTATCTCTATGACAACATTCAGTTATATATGCAGCGCCACCTAGCCCTTGAGGCATGAAAAAAAAATACCCCACATACAGTATTTTGTACAAAAAATGTAAACTCATTCTAAGTGTGATAACTCAGTCATTTATGAATATTCTTTTAGTTTCCACCACTCAAAATGTTCACTGGCATCAGACTTATCCAAACATATATATATTTTTATTTATTTTTGATAGCCTCTATGGACATTAAAAGCAATATCGTGAATGAAGGATATGCTTAATAACTCCACGGTACATGCTCCAAAAAAAATCCCACACTTGACATGTATGCTTATAATCAAGGCCTGAAGGTATCTCTATGACAACATTCAGTTATAAATACAGCGCCACCTAGCCGTTGAGGCTTATATAAATTTTTTTTTTTTAAATACCCCACATACGGTATTTTGTACAAAAAATGTACACTCATTCTAAGTGTGATAACTAAGTCATTTATGAATATTCTTTTAGTTTCCACCACTCAAATTGTTCACTGGCTTCACACCGATCCAAACGTATGTACGTTTCCATTTTGTTTTATTCATTTTTGATTGCCCCTTTGGACAATAAAAGTAAACATTGTGCAATGAGTACAACGAGCGATGATGTGTATATACACTATTACAAAAAAAATACCAATCAGGGCAACTCATTGCCTAAAAATAAATAAGGACGCTGATTTTTGCAGGTCTTAACAATCACCAAAATCCGTTGAGCTTGACAGACACTGGCAAAAAAAATATTCTACATGTAAACGTTTATTATGCCATTTTCAAAGAAATTTTGCTTCCAATATGCCAGTACCCCAACGTGCCAGTACCCCAACGTGCAAGTACCCCAACGTGCAAGGACCCCAACGTGGCCCGGGCTGCGAGGGCCCTTTATAGCTGCTCGCAGCTCTAGTTATTATTATTCTTCTTCTTCTTCTTCTTCTTCTTTATTCTCCGCAAACAATCGCGATTTTGGGTACCTAAATATTCACGAAAACTCACCGAACTTTGCACACTCCTCAGGTCCGGCGAAAAATTTGATATTATGAAGTCGTTATAACAACGCGACTCTATAGCGCCCCCTAGCATAGAAAAATAAAAACCAAGCCCGGCACGTTTGAGCTAGAGCAACGTAAATTGGCAGGCACGTGTAGCACCCCGAGACGCACAAAAAAGTCTATTGGGACCATGTAGCTAAAATGTACAGGAAGTGAGTTATGAATTTTTTAATGTCCAATTTTGGCCTATTTTGGCACATTCACTGTGGTCATGCTTTTTCCCCCTATGCAAACATTTTTCATCCCATTGACTTCAAACTTGGTATTTATCATCTCAAGACCTAAGAGAACAGCTGGGCAAAAAGTCTTGCCTTTTCGAAATACTATATGACGGGGGCGGGGCATCAAATATTGCCTTTAAAAATTCATTTGTCCAGAAAGAGCAAATGCTGAATAACTCCCATGTACAAGCTCCAAAAAATCTCAAACTTCTCAGGCAACGTAATAGTCACGGCCTGAAAACATCTATATGATAAAATTCAGTTATACATATAGCGCCACCTAGTGGTTACAATAAATGTCATACTTTACGTTTTTAGCTACTGTGCTGAGCTTGTTGAAGGGATCCATTTGAAAATTGGTCAGAAAAGCCTTAAGATGTTGATCATGCCCCACACCGAATATTGTAACTTTTCGCCAAAGGGCGTGGCCGCTACGGTGACGCAAAGTCTGAAGATTTTTCGTGAAAATAAAAGCTGCATTAACTTGACCGAGATGATCCTATCTTCTCAAAATTTCACACATTTGATGAGAGTCCAGCCCTAAAGACATCTACTGACTTATATTTCATCTAACTGATAGCGCCACCTAGTGGCAATTTTTTTTCTTACGAATTTTCTTCTACGTTTTTCTCCAAACACGTTAACTGGACCTACCTCATATTTGCTCAGATGAGGGTTTCGGCCTTCATGATGTCACAACACGAAGTTTGTGAGTTTTCGCGAATTGCTGTGGGTGTGGCTAAGCGCTGTTCGCCAAGAAAACAACGCCAGTTTTGAGGGTCTAAACATGCACAGAAACTCATGAAACTTGGCACACACATCTGGCCTGGTAAAATGAGCCATATTTTATTGTTGATTGTGCTATTTTTAAAAAATGACTCAATAGCGCCCCCTAGAAGTTTTTAACAAAGCAGCCCCGGTTGTACGTTTAAGCAAGAACGACGAATATTTTTAGGTGTATGAGGGAGCCCAAGTCCTACAAAAAAGTCTCTTGGACCCATATGCTAAAATGAACAGGAAGTGAGCTACGAATTTTTGAATGTCCCATTTTTGACAATTTTTGCACATTCACAGGGGGCAGACTTTTGCCTACTTCTCCTACACGTTTCATCTGACTGAGTTAAGACTTGACCTGGACCATGTCAAGACCTGAGCCAACGACAGGGGGAAAAATCTTGACCTTTCTAAATACTATATGATGAAGGCGGGGCATCAAAATTTGTGTTTCGCACTGAAAAAGGATATGCTTAATAACTCCCAGGTACATGCTCCAAAAAATCCCAAACTTGACATGTATGTTTATCGTCAAGGCCTGAAGCTATCTCTATGACAACATTCAGTTATATATGCAGCGCCACCAAGCCCTTGAGGAATAAAAAAAAAATACCCCACATACGGTATTTTGTACAAAAAATGTAAACTCATTCTAAGTGTGATAACTAAGTCATTTATGAATATTCTTTTAGTTTCCACCACTCAAAATGCTCACTGGCTTCACACCGATCCAAACGTATGTACGTTTCCATTTTGTTTTATTCATTTTTAATTGCCCCTTTGGACAATAAAAGTAACATTGTGCAATGAGTACAACGAGCGATGATGTGTATATACACTTTTACAAAAAATACCAATCAGGGCAACTCATTGCCTAAAAATAAATAAGGACGCTGATTTTTGCAGGTCTTAACAATCACCAAAACCCGTTGAGCTTGACAGACACTGGCAAAAAAAAATATTCTACATGTAAATGTTTATTATGCCATTTTCAAAGAAATTTTGCTTCCAATATGCCAGTACCCCAACGTGCCAGTACCCTAACGTGCAAGTACCCCAACGTGCAAGGACTCCAACGTGGCCCGGGCTGCGAGGGCCCTTTATAGCTGCTCGCAGCTCTAGTTATTATTATTCTTCTTCTTCTCCGTAAACGATCACGATTTTGGGTACCTAAACATTTACGAAAACTCACCAAACTTTGCACACTCCTCAGGCCCGGCGAAAAATTTGATATTATGAAGTCGTCATAACAACGCGACTCTATAGCTCCCCCTAGCATAGAAAAATAAAAACCAAGCCCGGCATGTTTGAGCTAGAGCAACGAAAATTGGCAGGCACGTGTAGCACCCCGAGACGCACAAAAAAGTCTATTGGGACCATGTAGCTAAAATGTACAGGAAGTGAGCTATGAATTTTTTAATGTCCAATTTTGGCCTATTTTGGCACATTCACTGTGGTCATGCTTTTTCCCCCTTTGCAAAAATTTTTCATCCAATTGACTTCAAACTTGGCATTTATCATCTCAAGACCTGAGAGAACAACTGGGGAAAAAATCTTGCCTTTTCGAAATACTATATGACGGGGGCGGGGCATCAAATATTGCCTTTAAAATTTCATTTGTCCAGAAAGAGCAAATGCTTAATAACTCCCATGTTCAAGCTCCAAAAAATCTCAAACTTATCAGGCAACTTAATAGTCACGACCTGAAAACATCTATATGATAAAATTCAGTTATCCATGTAGCGCCACCTAGTGGTAACAATAATTGTCATACTTTACGTTTTTAGCTACTGTGCTGAGCTCGTTGAAGGGATCCAGTTGAAAATTGGTCAGAAAAGCCTTAAGATGTTGATCATGCCCCACACCGAATATTGTAACTTTTCGCCAAAGGGCGTGGCCGCTACGGTGCCGCAAAGTCTGAAGATTTCTCGTGACAACAAAAGCTGCATTAACTTGACCGAGATGATGCTATCTTCTCAAAATTTTACACAATTGATGAGAGTCCAGCCCTAAAGACATCTACAAACTTATATTTCATCTTACTGATAGCGCCACCTACTGGCAATTTTTTTTCTTACGATTTTTCTTCAATGTTTTTCTCCAACCATGTTAACTGGACCTACCTCATATTTGCTCAGATGAGGGTGTCGGCCTTCATGCAGTCACAACACGAAGTTTGTGAGTTTTCGCGAGTCGCTGTGGGCGTGGCTAAGCGCTGTTCGCCAAGAAAACAACGCCAATTTTGAGGGCCTAAACTGGCACAGAAACACACGAAACTTGGCACACACAGCTGGCCTGGCAAAATGAGCAATTTTTTATCGGCGATTGTGCTATTTTTACAAAAATGACTCAATAGCGCCCCCTAGAAATTTTTAACGAAACAGCCCCAGTTGTACGTTTAAGCAAGAACGACGAATATTTTTAGGTGTATGAGGGAGCCCAAGACCTACAAAAAAGTCTCTTGTACCCATATGCTAAAATGAACAGGAAGTGAGCTACGAATTTTTGAATGTCCCATTTTTGACGATTTTTGCACATTCACAGGGGGCAGACTTTTGCCCACTTCTCCTACACGTTTCATCCGACTGAGTTAAGACTGGGCCTGGACCATGTCAAGACCTGAGCCAACGACAGGGGGAAAAATTTTGACTTTTCAAAATACTATATGATGAGGGCGGGGCATCAAAATTTGTGTTTCGCAATGAAAAAGGATATGCTTGATAACTCCCCGGTACATGCTCCAAAAAATCCCAAACTTGACATGTATGTTTATCGTCAAGGCCTGAAGTTATCTCTATGACAACATTCAGTTATATATGCAGCGCCACCTAGCCCTTGAGGCATAAAAAAAAAATACCCCACATACGGTATTTTGTACAAAAAATGTAAACTCATTCTAAGTGTGATAACTAAGTCATTTATGAATATTCTTTTAGTTTCCACCACTCAAAATGTTCACTGGCATCAGACTTATCCAAACATATATATATTTTTATTTATTTTTGATAGCCTTTATGGACATTAAAAGCAATATCGTGAATGAAGGATATGCTTAATAACTCCACGGTACATGCTCCAAAAAAAATCCCACACTTGACATGTATGCTTATAATCAAGGCCTGAAGGTATCTCGATGACAACATTCAGTTATAAATACAGCGCCACCTAGCCCTTGAGGCTTATATAAAAAAAAAAAAAACACATACGGTATTTTGTACAAAAAAATGTAAACTCATTCTAAGTGTGATAACTAAGTCATTTCTGAATATTCTTTTAGTTTCCACCACTCAAATTGTTCACTGGCTTCACACCGATCCAAACGTATGTACGTTTCCATTTTGTTTTATTCATTTTTGATTGCCCCTTTGGACAATAAAAGTAACATTGTGCAATGAGTACAACGAGCGATGATGTGTCTATACACTTTTACAAAAAATACCAATCAGGGCAACTCATTGCCTAAAAATGAAAAAGGACGCTGATTTTTGCAGGTGTTAACAATCACCAAAACCCGTTGAGCTTGACACACACTGGCAAAAAAAATATTCTACATGTAAACGTTTATTATGCCATTTTCAAAGAAATTTTGCTTCCAATATGCCAGTACCCCAACGTGCCAGTACCCTAACGTGCAAGTACCCCAACGTGCAAGGACTCCAACGTGGCCCGGGCTGCGAGGGCCCTTTATAGCTGCTCGCAGCTCTAGTTATTAGGGCCCGAGCAGCGACCGCTGCGAGGTCCCTATTGTTTTTGTAAAAATTCTTCTTCTTCTTCTTCTTCTTCTTCTTCTTTATTCTCCGCAAACGATCGCGATTTTGGGTACCTAAACATTCACGAAAACTCACCGAACTTTGCACACTCCTCAGGCCCGGCGAAAAATTTGATATTATTAAGGCGTCATAACAATGCGACTCGATAGCGCCCCCTAGCGTAGAAAAATAATAACCAAGCCCGGCACGTTTGAGCTAGAGCAACAAAAATTGGCAGGCACGTGTAGCACCCCGAGACGCACAAAAAAGTCTATTGGGACCATGTAGCTAAAATGTACAGGAAGTGAGCTATGAATTTTTTAATGTCCAATTTTGGCCTATTTTGGCACATTCACTGTGGTCATGCTTTTTCCCCCTTTGCAAACATTTTTCATCCAATTGACTTCAAACTTGGCATTTATCATCTCAAGACCTGAGAGAACAACTGGGCAAAACATCTTGCCTTTTTGAAATACTATATGACGGGGGCGGGGCATCAAATATTGCCTTTAAAATTTCATTTGTCCAGAAAGAGCAAATGCTTAATAACTCCCATGTTCAAGCTCCAAAAAATCTCAAACTTCTCAGGCAACGTAATAGTCACGGCCTGAAAACATCTATATGATAAAATTCAGTTATACATATAGCGCCACCTAGTGGTTACAATAAATGTCATACTTTACGTTTTTAGCTACTGTGCTGAGCTTGTTGAAGGGATCCATTTGAAAATTGGTCAGAAAAGGCTTAAGATGTTGATCATGCCCCACACCGAATATTGTAACTTTTCGCCAAAGGGCGTGGCCGCTACGGTGACGCAAAGTCTGAAGATTTTTCGTGAAAATAAAAGCTGCATTAACTTGACCGAGATGATCCTATCTTCTCAAAATTTCACACATTTGATGAGAGTCCAGCCCTAAAGACATCTACTGACTTATATTTCATCTAACTGATAGCGCCACCTAGTGGCAATTTTTTTTATTACGAATTTTCTTCTACGTTTTTCTCCAAACACGTTAACTGGACCTACCTCATATTTGCTCAGATGAGGGTTTCGGCCTTCATGATGTCACAACACGAAGTTTGTGAGTTTTCGCGAATTGCTGTGGGCGTGGCTAAGCGCTGTTCGCCAAGAAAACAACGCCAGTTTTGAGGGTCTAAACATGCACAGAAACTCATGAAACTTGGCACACACATCTGGCCTGGTAAAATGAGCAATATTTTATTGTTGATTGTGCTATTTTTACAAAAATGACTCAATAGCGCCCCCTAGAAGTTTTTAACGAAGCAGCCCCGGTTGTACGTTTAAGCAAGAACGACGAATATTTTTAGGTGTATGAGGGAGCCCAAGACCTACAAAAAAGTCTCTTGGACCCATATGCTAAAATGAACAGGAAGTGAGCTACGAATTTTTGAATGTCCCATTTTTGACAATTTTTGCACATTCACAGGGCGCAGACTTTTGCCCACTTCTCCTACACGTTTCATCTGACTGAGTTAAGACTTGACCTGGACCATGTCAAGACCTGAGCCAACGACAGGGGGAAACATCTTGACCTTTCGAAATACTATATGATGAAGGCGGGGCATCAAAATTTGTGTTTAGGACTGAAAAAGGATATGCTTAATAACTCCCCGGTACATGCTCCAAAAAATCCCAAACTTGACATGTATGTTTATCGTCAAGGCCTGAAGCTATCTCTATGACAACATTCAGTTATATATGCAGCACCACCTAGCCTTTGAGGCATAAAAAAAAAATACCCCACATACGGTATTTTGTACAAAAAATGTAAACTCATTCTAAGTGTGATAACTAAGTCATTTATGAATATTCTTTTAGTTTCCACCACTCAAAATGTTCACTGGCATCAGACTTATCCAAACATATATATATTTTTATTTATTTTTGATAGCCTCTGTGGACATTAAAAGCAATATCGTGAATGAAGGATATGCTTAATAACTCCACGGTACATGCTCCAAAAAAAATCCCACACTTGACATGTATGCTTATAATCAAGGCCTGAAGGTATCTCGATGACAACATTCAGTTATAAATACAGCGCCACCTAGCCCTTGAGGCTTATATAAAAAAAAAACCCACATACGGTATTTTGTACAAAAAAAATGTACACTCATTCTAAGTGTGATAACTAAGTCATTTATGAATATTCTTTTAGTTTCCACCACTCAAATTGTTCACTGGCTTCACACCGATCCAAACGTATGTACGTTTCCATTTTGTTTTATTCATTTTTGATTGCCCCTTTGGACAATAAAAGTAACATTGTGCAATGAGTACAACGAGCGATGATGTGTATATACACTTTTACAAAAAAATACCAATCAGGGCAACTCATTGCCTAAAAATAAAAAAGGACGCTGATTTTTGCAGGTCTTAACAATCACCAAAACCCGTTGAGCATGATACACACAATGGCAAAAAAATATTCTACATGTAAACGTTTATTATGCCATTTTCAAAGAAATTTTGCTTCCAATATGCCAGTACCCCAATGTGCCAGTACCCCAACGTGCAAGTACCCCAACGTGCAAGGACCCCAACGTGGCCCGGGCTGCGAGGGCCCTTTATAGCTGCTCGCAGCTCTAGTTAGGGCCCGAGCAGCTACCGCTGCGAGGTCCCTATTGTTTTTCGATCGGATTATTATTATTATTATTATTATTATTATTATTATTATTCTCCGTAAACGATCACGATTTTGGGTACCTAAACATTTACGAAAACTCACCAAACTTTGCACACTCCTCAGGCCCGGCGAAAAATTTGATATTATGAAGTCGTCATAACAACGCGACTCTATAGCGCCCCCTAGCATAGAAAAATAAAAACCAAGCCCGGCATGTTTGAGCTAGAGCAACGAAAATTGGCAGGCACGTGTAGCACCCCGAGACGCACAAAAAAGTCTATTGGGACCATGTAGCTAAAATGTACAGAAAGTGAGCTATGAATTTTTTAATGTCCAATTTTGGCCTATTTTGGCACATTCACTGTGGTCATGCTTTTGACCCCTTTGCAAACATTTTTCATCCAATTGACTTCAAACTTGGCATTTATCATCTCAAGACCTGAGAGAACAACTGGGGAAAAAATCTTGCCTTTTCGAAATACTATATGACGGGGGCGGGGCATCAAATATTGCCTTTAAAATTTCATTTGTCCAGAAAGAGCAAATGCTTAATAACTCCCATGTTCAAGCTCCAAAAAATCTCAAACTTATCAGGCAACTTAATAGTCACGGCCTGAAAACATCTATATGATAAAATTCAGTTATCCATGTAGCGCCACCTAGTGGTAACAATAATTGTCATACTTTACGTTTTTAGCTACTGTGCTGAGCTCGTTGAAGGGATCCAGTTGAAAATTGGTCAGAAAAGCCTTAAGATGTTGATCATGCCCCACACCGAATATTGTAACTTTTCGCCAAAGGGCGTGGCCGCTACGGTGCCGCAAAGTCTGAAGATTTCTCGTGACAACAAAAGCTGCATTAACTTGACCGAGATGATGCTATCTTCTCAAAATTTTACACAATTGATGAGAGTCCAGCCCTAAAGACATCTACAAACTTATATTTCATCTTACTGATAGCGCCACCTACTGGCAATTTTTTTTCTCACGATTTTTCTTCAATGTTTTTCTCCAACCATGTTAACTGGACCTACCTCATATTTGCTCAGATGAGGGTGTCGGCCTTCATGCTGTCACAACATGAAGTTTGTGAGTTTTCGCGAATCGCTGTGGGCGTGGCTAAGCGCTGTTCGCCAAGAAAACAACGCCAATTTTGAGGGCCTAAACTGCCACAGAAACACACGAAACTTGGCACACACAGCTGGCCTGGCAAAATGAGCAATTTTTTATCGTCGATTGTGCTATTTTTACAAAAATGACTCAATAGCTCCCCCTAGAAATCTTTAACGAAACAGCCCCAGTTGTACGTTTAAGCAAGAGCTACAAAATTTTTTAGGTGTATTAGGAAGCCCAAGACCTACAAAAAAGTCACTTGGACCCATATGCTAAAATGAACAGGAAGTGAGCTACGAATTTTTGAATGTCCCATTTTTGACGATTTTTGCACATTTACAGGGGGCATACTTTTGCCCACTTCTCCTACACGTTTCATCCGACTGACTTCAGACTTGACCTGGACCATGTCAAGACCTGAGCCAACGACAGGGGGAAAAATCTTGACTTTTCGAAATACTATATGATGAAGGCGGGGCATCAAAATTTGTGTTTCGCACTGAAAAAGGATATGCTTAATAACTCCCCGGTACATGCTCCAAAAAATCCCAAACTTGACATGTATGTTTATCATCAAGGCCTGAAAGTATCTCTATGACAACATTCAGTTATATATGCAGCGCCACCTAGCCCTTGAGATATAAAAAAAAAATACCCCACATACGGTATTTTGTACAAAAAATGTAAACTCATTCTAAGTGTGATAACTAAGTCATTTATGAATATTCTTTTAGTTTCCACCACTCAAAATGTTCACTGGCATCAGACTTATCCAAACATATATATATTTTTATTTATTTTTGATAGCCTCTGTGGACATTAAAAGCAATATCGTGAATGAAGGATATGCTTAATAACTCCCCGGTGCATGCTTCAAAAAATCCCAAACTTGACATGTTTATTTATAGTCAAGGCGTGAAGGTATCTCTATGACAAAATTCAGTTATAAATACAGCGCCACCTAGCCCTTGAGGCATATATATATATATATATATATATATATATAAAAAAAAAAAAAATACCCCACATACGGTATTTTGTACAAAAAATGTACACTCATTCTAAGTGTGACAAATGTTGAGGGTTTCGGCCTTCATGATGTCACAACACGAAGTTTGTGAGTTTTCGCGAATTGCTGTGGGCGTGGCTAAGCGCTGTTCGCCAAGAAAACAACGCCAGTTTTGAGGGTCTAAACATGCACAGAAACTCATGAAACTTGGCACACACATCTGGCCTGGTAAAATGAGCAATATTTTATTGTTGATTGTGCTATTTTTTACAAAAATGACTCAATAGCGCCCCCTAGAAATTTTTAACGAAGCAGCCCCGGTTGTACGTTTAAGCAAGAACGACGAATATTTTTAGGTGTATGAGGGAGCCCAAGACCTACAAAAAAGTCTCTTGGGCCTACATGCTAAAATGAACAGGAAGTGAGCTACGAATTTTTGAATGTCCCATTTTTGACGATATTTGCACATTTACAGGGGGCATACTTTTGCCCACTTCTCCTACACGTTTCATCTGACTGACTTCAGACTTGACCTGGACCATGTCAAGACCTGAGCCAACGACAGGGGGGAAAATCTTGACTTTTCGAAATACTATATGATGAAGGCGGGGCATCAAACTTTGTGTTTCGAACTGAAAAAGGATATGCTTAATAACTTCCCAGTACATCCTCCAAAAAATCCCAAACTTGACATGTATGCTCATAGTCAAGGCCTGAAGGTATCTCTATGACAACATTCAGTTATATATGCAGCGCCACCTAGCCCTTGAGGCAAAACAAAAAAATACCCCACATACGGTATTTTGTACAAAAAATGTAAACTCATTCTAAGTGTGATAACTAAGTCATTTATGAATATTCTTTTACTTTCCACCACTCAAAATTTTCACTAGCATCAGACCTATCCAAACATACGTATTTTTTATTTAGTTTTATTTATTTTTGATAGCCTCTATTGACGTTAAAAGCAGTAACGTGAATGAAGGATATGCTGAATAACTCCCCGGTACATGCTCCAAAAAATCCCACACTTAACATGTATATTTATAGTCAAGGCCTGAAGGTATCTCTATGACAAAATTCAGTGATAAATACTGCGCCACCTAGTCCTTGAGGCATTAAAAAAACAAACAAAAAAAAAACAAAAAAAACACGGTATTTTGAACAAAATTTGTGAACTCGTAAGTGTTATAACTAAGTCATTTATGAATATTCTTTTACTTTCCACTACTCAAGATGTTCACTGGTATCAGACCGATCCAAACAACAGTAGTTTTTTTATTCAGTTTCATTTTTTTTGATCGCCTCTATGGACAATAAAAGCAACATTGTGCAATGAGTACAAGCGATGATGGGTATACATACTTTTGCAAAAAAAAAACAGTCAGGTCAACTCATTCCCTAAAAATAAAAAATGAAGCTGATTTTTGCACATCTTGACAATCACCAAAACACATTGAGCTTGTCACACACATCACACCTGGCAAAAAAAAAATCACATGTAAAGGTTTGTCATGCCATGTTCAAAGAAATTTTGCTCATAATGTGCCAGTACCCGAACGTGCGAGTACCCCAACGTGCAAGTTCCCCAACGTGCAAGTACCCCAACGTGGCCCGGGCTGCGAGGGCCCTTTATAGCTGCTCGCAGCTCTAGTTAGGGCCCGAGCAGCGACCGCTGCGAGGTCCCTATTGTTTTTGTAAAAATTATTATTATTATTATTATTATTATTATTAGGGCCCGAGCAGCTACCGCTGCGAGGTCCCTATTGTTTTTCGATCGGATTATTATTATTATTATTATTATTATTATTATTCTCCGTAAACGATCACGATTTTGGGTACCTAAACATTTACGAAAACTCACCAAACTTTGCACACTCCTCAGGCCCGGCGAAAAATTTGATATTATGAAGTCGTCATAACAACGCGACTCTATAGCGCCCCCTAGCATAGAAAAATAAAAACCAAGCCCGGCATGTTTGAGCTAGAGCAACGAAAATTGGCAGGCACGTGTAGCACCCCGAGACGCACAAAAAAGTCTATTGGGACCATGTAGCTAAAATGTACAGGAAGTGAGCTATGAATTTTTTAATGTCCAATTTTGGCCTATTTTGGCACATTCACTGTGGTCATGCTTTTTCCCCCTTTGCAAACATTTTTCATCCAATTGACTTCAAACTTGGCATTTATCATCTCAAGACCTGAGAGAACAACTGGGGAAAAAATCTTGCCTTTTCGAAATACTATATGACGGGGGCGGGGCATCAAATATTGCCTTTAAAATTTCATTTGTCCAGAAAGAGCAAATGCTTAATAACTCCCATGTTCAAGCTCCAAAAAATCTCAAACTTATCAGGCAACCTAATAGTCACGGCCTGAAAACATCTATATGATAAAATTCAGTTATCCATGTAGCGCCACCTAGTGGTAACAATAATTGTCATACTTTACGTTTTTAGCTACTGTGCTGAGCTCGTTGAAGGGATCCAGTTGAAAATTGGTCAGAAAAGCCTTAAGATGTTGATCATGCCCCACACCGAATATTGTAACTTTTCGCCAAAGGGCGTGGCCGCTACGGTGCCGCAAAGTCTGAAGATTTCTCGTGACAACAAAAGCTGCATTAACTTGACCGAGATGATGCTATCTTCTCAAAATTTTACACAATTGATGAGAGTCCAGCCCTAAAGACATCTACAAACTTATATTTCATCTTACTGATAGCGCCACCTACTGGCAATTTTTTTTCTTACGATTTTTCTTCAATGTTTTTCTCCAACCATGTTAACTGGACCTACCTCATATTTGCTCAGATGAGGGTGTCGGCCTTCATGCTGTCACAACACGAAGTTTGTGAGTTTTCGCGAGTCGCTGTGGGCGTGGCTAAGCGCTGTTCGCCAAGAAAACAACGCCAATTTTGAGGGCCTAAACTGGCACAGAAACACACGAAACTTGGCACACACAGCTGGCCTGGCAAAATGAGCAATTTTTTATCGGCGATTGTGCTATTTTTACAAAAATGACTCAATAGCGCCCCCTAGAAATCTTTAACGAAACAGCCCCAGTTGTACGTTTAAGCAAGAACGCCGAATATTTTTAGGTGTATGAGGGAGCCCAAGACCTACAAAAAAGTCTCTTGTACCCATATGCTAAAATGAACAGGAAGTGAGCTACGAATTTTTGAATGTCCCATTTTTGACGATTTTTGCACATTCACAGGGGGCAGACTTTTGCCCACTTCTCCTACACGTTTCATCCGACTGAGTTAAGACTTGGCCTGGACCATGTCAAGACCTGAGCCAACGACAGGGGGAAAAATTTTGACTTTTCGAAATACTATATGATGAGGGCGGGGCATCAAAATTTGTGTTTCACAATGAAAAAGGATATGCTTGATAACTCCCCGGTACATGCTCCAAAAAATCCCAAACTTGACATGTATGTTTATCGTCAAGGCCTGAAGTTATCTCTATGACAACATTCAGTTATATATGCAGCGCCACCTAGCCCTTGAGGCATGAAAAAAAAATACCCCACATACGGTATTTTGTACAAAAAATGTAAACTCATTCTAAGTGTGATAACTAAGTCATTTATGAATATTCTTTTAGTTTCCACCACTCAAAATGTTCACTGGCATCAGACTTATCCAAACATATATATATTTTTATTTATTTTTGATAGCCTCTATGGACATTAAAAGCAATATCGTGAATGAAGGATATGCTTAATAACTCCACGGTACATTCTCCAAAAAAAATCCCACACTTGACATGTATGCTTATAATCAAGGCCTGAAGGTATCTCTATGACAACATTCAGTTATAAATTCAGCGCCACCTAGCCCTTGAGGCTTATATAAAAAAAAATAAAAAATAACCCACATACGGTATTTTGTACAAAAAAATGTACACTCATTCTAAGTGTGATAACTAAGTCATTTATGAATATTCTTTTAGTTTCCACCACTCAAATTGTTCACTGGCTTCACACCGATCCAAACGTATGTACGTTTCCATTTTGTTTTATTCATTTTTGATTGCCCCTTTGGACAATAAAAGTAACATTGTGCAATGAGTACAACGAGCGATGATGTGTATATACACTTTTACAAAAAAATACCAATCAGGGCAACTCATTGCCTAAAAATAAAAAAGGACGCTGATTTTTGCAGGTCTTAACAATCACCAAAACCCGTTGAGCTTGATACACACACTGGCAAAAAAATATTCTACATGTAAACGTTTATTATGCCATTTTCAAAGAAATTTTGCTTCCAATATGCCAGTACCCCAATGTGCCAGTACCCCAACGTGCAAGTACCCCAACGTGCAAGGACCCCAACGTGGCCCGGGCTGCGAGGGCCCTTTATAGCTGCTCGCAGCTCTAGTTATTCTTCTTCTTCTTCTTCTTCTTCTTCTTCTTCTTCTTCTTCTTCTCCGTAAACGATCGCATTTTTGAGGACCTAAACATTCACGAAAACTCACCAAACTTTGCACACTCCTCAGGCCCGGCGAAAAATTTTATATTATGAAGTCGTCATAACAACGCGACTCTATAGCGCCCCCTAGCGTAGAAAAATAAAAACCAAGCCTGGCACGTTTGAGCTAGAGCAACGAAAATTGGCAGGCACGTGTAGCACCCCGAGACGCACAAAAAAGTCTATTGGGACCATGTAGCTAAAATGTACAGGAAATGAGCTATGAATTTTTTTATGTCCAATTTTGGCCTATTTTGGCACATTCACTGTGGTCATGCTTTTTCCCCCTCTTCAAACATTTTTCATCCAATTCACATCAAACTTGGCATTTATCATCTCAAGACCTGAGAGAACAACTGGGCAAAAAGTCTTGCCTTTTAGAAATACTATATGATGGGGGCGGGGCATCAAATATTGTCTTCAAAATTTCATTTGTCCAGAAAGAGCAAATGCTTAATAACTCCCATGTTCAAGCTCCAAAAAATCTCAAACTTCTCAGGCAACGTAATAGTCACGGCCTGAAAACATCTATATGATAAAATTCAGTTATACATATAGCACCACCTAGTGGTAACAATAAATGTCATACTTTACGTTTTTAGCTACTGCGCTGAGCTCGTTGAAGGGATCCAGTTGAAAGTTGGTTAGAAAATCCTTAAGATGTTGATCATGCCCCACACCGAATATTGTAACTTTTCGCCAAAGGGCGTGGCCGCTACGGTGCCGCAAAGTCTGAAGATTTTTCGTGACAATAAAAGCTGCGTGAACTTGACCGAGATGATCCTATCTTCTCAAAATTTCACACATTTGATGAGAGTCCAGCCCTAAAGACATCTACGTACTTATATTTCATCTTACTGATAGCGCCACCTAGTGGCAATTTTTTTTCTTACGAATTTTCTTGTACATTTTTCTCCAAACACGTTAACTGGACCAACCTCATATTTGCTCAGATGAGGGTTTCGGCCTTCATGATGTCACAACACGAAGTTTGTGAGTTTTCGCGAATCACTGTGGGCGTGGCTAAGCACTGTTCGCCAAGAAAACAACGCCAGTTTTGATGGTCTAAACATGCGCAGAAACTCATGAAACTTGGCACACACATCTGGCCTGGCAAAATGAGCAATATTTTATCATGTATTGTCCTATTTTTACAAAAATGACTCAATAGCGCCCCCTAGAAATTTTTAACGAAGCAGCCCCGATTGTACGTTTAAGCAAGATCTACGAAAATTTTTAGGTGTATGAGGGAGCCAAAGACCTACAAAAAAGTCTCTTGGACCCATATGCTAAAATGAACAGGAAGTGAGCTACGAATTTTTGAATGTCCCATTTTTGACGATTTTTGCACATTTTCAGGGGGCATACTTTTACCCACTTCTCCTACACGTTTTATCCGACTGACTTATGACTTGACCTGGACCATGCCAAGACCTGAGCCAACAACAGACGGAAAAATCTTGACTTTCGGAAATACTATATGATGAGGGCGGGGCATCAAAATTTGTGTTTCGCACTGAAAAAGGATATGCTTAATAACTCCCCGATACATGCTCCAAAAAATCCCAAACTTGACATGTATGTTTATCGTCAAGGCCTGAAGGTATCTCTATGACAACATTCAGTTATATATGCAGCGCCACCTAGCCCTTGAGGCATGAAAAAAAAAATACCCCACTTACGGTATTTTGTACAAAAAATGTAAACTCATTCTATGTGTGATAACTAAGTCATTTAGGAATATTCTTTTACTTTCCACCACTCAAAATATTCACTGGCATCAGACCTAACCAAACACACATATTTTTGTTATTTAGTTTTATGTATTTTTGATAGCCTCTATGGACATTAAAAGCAATATCGTGAATGAAGGCTATGCTGAATAACTCCCAGGTACATGCTCCAAAAAATCCCATACTTGAAATGTATATTTATAGTCAAGGCCTGAAGGTATCTCTATGACAAAATTCAGTTATAAATACAGCGCCACCTAGTCCTTGAGGCATAAAAAAAAAAATGGCTCACTTACGGTATTTTTGCAAAAATTGTAAACTCATTGTAAGTGTGATAACTAAGTCATTTATGAATATTCTTTTACTTTCCACAGCTCAATATGTTCACTGGCATCAGACCGATCCAAACATACGTATTTTTTATTTAGTTTTATTTTTTTTTTGATCGCCTCTATGGACAATAAAAGCAACATTGTGCAATGAGTACGAGCGATGATGTGTGTATATCTACTTTTACGAAAAATACCAATCAGGGCAACTCATTGCCTAAAAATAAAAAAAAGACGCTGATTTTTGCAGATCTTAACAATCACCAAAACCCATTGAGCTTGACACACTCATCACACCTGGCAAAAAAAAAAAAAAAAAATCCACATGTTTATCATGCCATTTTCAAAGAAATTCTGCTTCCAATGTGCCAGTACCCCAATGTGCAAGTTCCCCAACGTGCAAGTACCCCAACGTGGCCCGGGCTGCGAGGGCCCTTTATAGCTGCTCGCAGCTCTAGTGTTGGACTTGAAATTTCATCTATTGTCAAGAGAGCATTTGTATTTTGAAACAGTATTATTATTATTATTATTATTTATTTTTTTTAATTTCTTTTGGGCCATGTTTTTGTTTTGTTTTGTTTTTGTGTGTGTGTGTTTTTGTGTCTGCATATATAAAAAACCCAATAAATATATTTTTGAAAAAAAAAAAAGTTCTCCAGGAAAAGAACTTGATGAACTTGAACTGAACAATGACTGTTGACCACAGAACAAGCCAAGTAAGCCAATTTTGCGCATGCACGTTGTCAGATAGGCTGCGTGACCGACAACTTTTTTGACATTCAAAAGCCGCACGTACCGAAACGTTCACGGAACCAACACAATTGATTTCTCTTTGTGTATGCGCGAAACAAACTGTTGACTTCTCTGCGCCCCGCGAGGAAAACAGGAAAAAATATGCAGGAATTTAAGACCAAAACAGTAGAACTACGGTATTGTATTTTAGAGGACAATGACAGAAATATTTTCAATTATTTTATTTTGAAGAGGTCGGGCAAGCGCCGCTTAATAGCTTACTATGACGGTTGACGGATCACCACTGGTAGGAATATTTTCTAAGTGCACGGATACAAATCACCAAACATGAGCTCTCGAATCTGCAGTTGCGACACTCTGCTTTGATCGGCACCATATCACTGCCAAAATGGGTACATATGGTTTACGGGTACAAATATGCAGTGTGTGTGCATTTTATGTACGGGTACATGCCTCGTGTGATGAGTATGTGTCACTTTTGTACCCAATTTACCTCCATAGTAGCAATCCTTAGCAACAACTCAGGTTTCTCCTCCCGTGCCAATGGCCAGCTGCTACGGTGGGTGAGTTTTGGTGCTGGGCTTATTTCCCTGTGTAATAGCACCACCTTCGCTCAATTCAGTAGGCCGTCGGCGCATGCTTGCATCATCACAACATCTTGTTTCAGCCATGCTGTTTTGGTGAGTCTTTTAGACCAAAAATACACTTTTGGGCCATTTGCGACCGGAAATGTTCAGGTAGCCGAATTTACGTTGCATCCTATTACCAAGTATAATAATAAAAATGAAACCAATGACCATAATTACACAACAATAATTAATATAAAAATCATTGTTAACTTACTGGATTACTGCAGGAGCCATACAACTTCACAATATTGGGGTGATTTACACGTGAAAGCTGCCGGAGCTGCAGACAAAGGGACACATGAATCAAGATAAAATTGTTAATGTACGTGAGCGATAATAATAATCACCATTACAAATACTGTAGGGCAGTGGTCCCCAACCACCAGGCCGCGGACCGGTACCGGTCATTGTTTTCCAAAGTAAAAACAGAAATTAGTGAACAATTAATGTTGCTTTGCATATATCAGACAATTTGGACAATTTTAAATTAAAAAAGGCTCCAAACGATTACTCGATTAATTTGACAATCGATTACTTGTCGATTAATCGATTCACTTTTAACAGCGCTACTGTAATTTAGCGATGATGGAAGTCCAAGTAAAATAACGCCAACAGATTGATGGGTTGACGATTACAGTTTGAAATAATTGAAGATTGACAATGGCGGAAGGGTGTCCCTTCCGGCTGTTGATGATTGGCAAACGCTAAAAATTCATTGACACGCCCACCTCTGCTAGCTACTCTGTAAACAAATACTGTGCAGCTCAGCCTTTGGCTAATTGACATCATAGCTACCAATATGCGGTTTGCAGTAGGTCAAACTAATTTGAAACTTCATTTAAAAAAACATAACACACTGTGCATGTATTTTCAGAGGCTATTTTTAAGCAAAAAAAAAAAAAAAGTTTAATTGTTCTTAAAGGGATAGTTCGGATTTTTTGACATAAATCTCTATTTCATCCTCACCTCCAGTGTGTGCGATCATCACTGACTTACCACTGACAGTGTTCTGTGACAAGAGTTCGGCTCCGGTGTTGGACGAGAAGAAAATAGCCCGGCAGCTTAGCTGGGGTCTTATAAATAAAGTGTTTTTCTTCCTAAACAAGTTGTGTTCAAAAGAGTGACACATTTGCATCACAATACTCTTTTCCCGAAAAAATCAGACGCCATTACCGCCGGGTACTATTTTTCTGTTCGTTCGTATCACTGCGCGGCGCCCCGCATGCAGCTAGTAGCCTTCCGCCGTAATTATAACTCCGAGAAGTCACGGTAACATGTCTGACTACGATACTGACGAAGAAGAAAATGTTTTTAGCCCTGAGCCAAGGGGGTATCTTTATGAACCCGAATATACTGATGTCGAAATTCGTCAGATGGATTTACAACGTACACAGAGAGGAGGGATCGAGAATTGGTTGTTGCTGGAGCCTCAGCCATAAGAGAGCGGGTGACTGAGAAATGGTGGTGTACTTGCTCGAATTGTGAACTCATGCGGACAGAAGTCGAATCCTACTGTTGCCGTGAATGGGAGCTCATCATGCCGCAGATGCAAAACCTTAGGATTGATGAGGCCAGCGCGGCAGCTCCTGTCTGCATCACAAAACACGACGACATTCCTGCACTCCTGAACGCTGGTGTCCTGCGGACCTTTTTCAACATTCTGAAAATAAACTGGAAGAAGCGTCCCAGGCCAGCTGAGCCGGATGGTCAGTTGTCTTCAGAGTAAGTATTGACTCCTCTATTACAACCTCATATCATACAAGTGGTGAATTATGAAGTTACTTATTAGGGCATACGTTATTCATGTGTTCAGGTAATAGGCTACCACGTCAGGCATTGAAGGACTCTGAATTATCATATGTTACATAAGTAACAATGGCGATACAATGCTTTATTATTTTGTATTATCACATTATTATTGTTGTTATATTATGTATACACTCGTTTATATATTTAGAATTGTGTTGTTTTTTACATTTCAGACAGTACAGGCTGGTTGCCTATCGCATCGTGATAGAATGGGCCCTGAGAGGAGAGAAGCTCGGTCCAGGCAACACGAGAGTTCTTCCCTCGTGTGTGGTGGAGCTGATAAGAAAATCATATCCATCACCAAATGGACAATACAAAGGGTTCAAAGAATCAGAGGATGCACTGCAATTGTTTTAGATGTTTAGAATAGAAATGTTTAATTGTACTTTTTTATATATACTTTGTAACATTAGTATCATCATTATTATTATTATATACAAAACATACACAGAATCCGGTCCTGTTCAATAAAACTGTGTTCACCAACACATCAGCTGTGATGATTATAACACTAAAACTACATACAATAATACAAAAGCAATATGGGCTCAATAATTCTTTTTAGAAAAGGAAATACATAAGTCTTTACAAGTCTCAGGAACTAAGATTCATCACCAGCATGTTATTTTTTTTTTTTAAACGTGATGCATGTTGTGTCACCAAGTCATCCTTGTTTGGTTTTGGAGTAGGACCAATGTTGATCGGTATGCTGACTGGAGGATGGATGTGGAAAGATTGATCGCCAAGCCTGATCTTTTTGTCCAGTCGTCATAGAATGACCTGTTGCACCAAGTCTTTCCTGAAGTCTTGGGATGTTGGCTCATACAGCTTCCTTACAACCCACTGGTTTGATTGCTTGGAGTGAAAAACATTATATTTATCTTCTCCTGAGAATTGAGAGAGAGGGGACACAAGAATGATGAGGGTGGTACATGTGCATTACATGATTATAAAATTTCTTTATCCAGGGTACATACGGCATGACAAAGTTGTACATGTTTTGTCTGTTTTCACACTTACCAGACTTCGTAAGGTCATGTTGACGGCCAACATTGTGGTTGTGGTCCATTATACTAAGTTGCAGTCTTGCTTGCATGGAGACATATGTGAAATGTCTCCTCTTCTCTGCATACTTCAGCATAGAGCTGTGGAATACTTCAAGGGCCCCTAAAAAAAAATATATGTGTGTGTATGTGTGTATATATATATATATATATATATATATATATATATATATATATACATATATATATATATATATATATATACATATATATATATTGACGAGTAACACGGGCCGAGGGATGTCACCGGAAGTTAAAAAATAGATGATGTCACTAACATGTATGATGTGAACCTGTGCCATGTATTAACAAATGAATGCAACGATGCAATGATTGTTTGAGATAATCGCTATGTCACACAAATCTGGTATGTCACACAACACTGGTCTGAAATGTCTTTGGTGTGGTTGTCAACTTCATTAGCGTTTAAACATGCCCCATAATTGGTAAATATACTTGCAGCCAGCATAAAACACATATATACATATCCATTTACGGTAACACAATTGCACACACTTTGCACACACAACACGCTCACATGTCAAAACACATACTTAAATGGAGTGCGGGAGTAAAGGTGGTTTCGACATAACATGTATTTTATTTGAGTGTGGTTTGAGTTTTATGTGCATATTAATCAGTATTGGTGTGGTGTGAGCAAAAGACTTTGAAGGGATTTTATTCACAAAGGGGAAGTACGGTTTATTTTAAGGACGTGAAGGTTTTATCAGCATAAAGACTGAGGCCTTGTCAACACATTTGTATTGCAAGACTGTTAAGGTCGCGGTTTTTTGAGGAACTGAAACAGCGGGCTTGGGGGATTTAGCAGTTCGAATCTGGTACAAACCGGCTAGAATAGACTCCCACCCAATCTGGGCTTAGTCATGCTATAGTCAGCAATCCGAGGTTATAACTTGTCTGGGGGAAACGAAACTGCGCGCGCAAAAAAGGAGCGAAGTTCTCTCCCCCGGCCAAGGGAGACATTTTCCGTCTCTGTGCCCCATTTACCCCTATATGCTAAATGAGGAAGTGATTCTAACAAGCAAAATAAGAGTAAATTGTGGTAGACACATTGTCTTATTGGGCTATTAGAAAATAATAAGTACCCTTGTTTTGATTAGTTTTGATAAAATTAAACAGCCAGGATAGTAAATGGTAAACTTCCTCAATTGCTTCCTTTTTGCTACTAGTTTAGCTCAAAGATAATTAGGCCCAGGTGGTTCATCACAGAGTAATTACCTGTCTTCACCACCCAGCAAAGGAATAATTCTTTTTCAAAGCTTTTGCTCTTCGTTTTTAGTTTTTGGTTTTTCTTTTCTTTTTATTTTTTTTCTTGTTTCTTCAATTGACGATCTGGAGTAAGGAGCAACAAATTGTGAGTACATGTGATTCTGTTTGGGTTGAATTTATGATGTGAATCATCACCTGTTGTCATTGATCAGCATATATACATTATTGTACAAATTCTGCTTTGCTATTGGTTTGAACACTGATCGAGTAATAAATCAAGAAAGACAAGATGTGGTTTAGAGTTTTCATGTGTGTGGTCACATTAATCATTGATTTCTTGAACCCTACCTTCACTTTTCTACTTTAACCTGTTTCTCTCGCTATCTGAGTCATACTTAGGGATACCTTGTTATATAGATAACAGTTTCATCTACATGTTGGCCGCGTTCCAAAATTCCTGTAAGGTTATTTCGGCTTAAATGAACAAATAAAACAAGCCCTTGCGATTCTAACAAGAATAGCCAAACCCTATTTAGGTCATTCTAAGTGCAATCGATCATATGAAAAGGAGCCGCTGTAAAAAGAGTGTGATTAGATTTATATCCTTAAATCATTAAAGGTTACTCGTTAAGGGTGTAGTCTAAAGGAAGTCGGGGCTGACATTCTAAAACTAGGGCGGTGAGAACCTAAACGAATCCTTTTCGACGCCAGCTTGAAGCACCCCCGTCACCTCCGTAAATCCCGTGTTACTACGGTTGGAGCCAAAGGGGGGTCTTAACCCTTTGTAACGGAGAGTTGGCCAGGTAAGCAGGATCAGACACTTGGCGCCCGAACAGGGACATGCAATTGATTAAAGTTAATTGATTCATGTCCGTAGGAAGAACCTGGACGGGGAGTAGCTGGGGTTGACTTCCCAGGACCTCGCTACCCCAGAAAGGACCTAAATTTAGTGTCAGATAAGCTTAATTAGACATATAAACAGTGGCTGTGAGGAATAGAGTTTCCTGGAACAGCACCTGCAACATAAATATCCAAGAGGGAAATTGTGCTGTAGGCTACAACTGGAATAGGTCTAAAAATAGTGGAGATCAGTCTTAAAGTAACAAATAAAAATTTGTTTGGTTGTTTGAAAACCTTAGGGAGTATAAATAACACCAGTTTATTTGGGCTGACTGCTCAGGTCCAAAGCACGGCAAGGCGGGCTCAGAAATACGCCAAAAAGGCTGATCAAGGGGAATGTTGAAATAGGTATGAAACCTAATTGAAATATCCCACCACTAGTAGTTACTAATAAAAGTTAGCTAAAGTAATAGCCCTTTTGTTAGTAGAGAAGAAGTGACTCTATAACCAGAGGCATTGAGTAACCAGAGGCTATAGTAAGTCCCTGACCCTCTATGCGCAAGAGGGAGGCAACTGAAAAAATAGCTTCGACCTACAACTATTGTAAAAACGTAAGGCAGCAGAATGCAAGGGCCAAGCGAATCCAGTGAAAATTTAGTGACCTCGGGTCAAGAAGGGCCTGAGGCACTGCAACAGTCAGTTCATGGACAACCTCATATTCAAACACGGCTTTTTCTTCATGGGCAAGGTATAGGAAATTGGCATCATGAAAGAAGAGAAGCAATTAACTGTCTTAACCCGTCTATCCCCCCAGATAAACTCGGAGGGTTGATAGAAGATACTATTCAGGATAAAGGCATTTTTTATGCTGAACTCACAGGACAGGGATATTTGCTAACTGCTGTAGTTAAACATCCAAGTGTTGGACAGACAAAAGAAAAAGGTGAGATATGGCTAAAATGGTGGGTGGAAATATTCAGCGAATATAATGTTGTGCAATTGGTCAGCACCCAACCAGAATTTGATCCGGTGGTAAAAATGCTCGCTGCAACAGCCCAGATAGAAGGGAAGTTGATAAAGCCTAGTGAAACGAGAGCGATGTCCCGCTTAAAAGAGTATCAACCACTATTGGATCAAATAACCGAAATAGCAGTATATCGAAAACAGGGAAATATACTGGGAAGTGGGAGTGAAATTGATTCAAGTGATGAACGCGAAGAAATTACAATGGAAGGTACAGACACAGAATGTGACAACAAGGAAAGTGGGTTGCAGGCTAGGGGGGAAGTGGGACAGAAAGCACCACTTCAGCAAACCAGTCCTCTTAGGCTGCAGCCTCCACTGATTTCTTTGCCGGATGAAACCACCAAAAAAGTGAATGTAGGAAACGGTATAATGCTATGTCAATTCCATGGAAATGTGTGGGAAATTGGTGGAAGCGCTCTTATTGTTCTCACTGATGTAAAACTCAGGCCGTACAATAGGAGATTCAGGGTGAGTTTAAAATCGTCAGCTGGAATAGATTATGAAAGAGAGAGAAGAGACATACGGAGCCAAGCTCCAATTGAGGAAATATCTGACGCAAGGGATTACAGAATAACAAGTGGAGGTAGTTCCAACTTTTACATGATAGTTCATTGCCCAGGGCAAAAATGGACTCCAGAATTAAATCAAAGAGCATATATAAAAAATGTGATGAAACTTTTGGAGAGGGCTATAAATGGAGCTATTGATCAGGAAGCTACGCGTGTCGTGATTGATGTAAACGGTATAAGATCAGGAAGAATGTTGTGGACAATAGCCGAGTCAGTGGCCCTAGGGGCCTTTAGGCTGCAGATCGCGACCCCTGTCACCCAGCTTCCAGATACAGAGTTTGTGGTGGCCATATCACAAGAACAGCATAACAGGAGGGAGGCCGAGGCCATGGAGAGATGGACCGCACGAGCCTTGCAGGAGGCCAGGCTGCAACTGAAGGAGGAATCACAGCGTCAGAAGTGGCGCCTGATGAAATCTCCTGAAGGAGCCGGGTCACCGGCGACGGAACAAGGTATGAGCACACATAATGTAACCTTTGGCCCCCACCCTTCCTCTGTCACAGGTTCACTAGTGAGTGTGGCCAAGGAGATGGTGTCAGATGATGAACAACCCGGCCCCAGCGGCCTTCCCACCACGCCTTGGAGGCCCTCGCTACCTGGAGAAGGTAGGGACAAATTGAAGGAGATAAAAAAATCACCAGGTAGAAATAGCATGCAGGATGATGTAATAGACCCGGGTTTAGCGGCCTCCTCGCCGCAGGGAGTGGATGACTCATATAGGGAGTTGCCTCCTCCGACCCCTGTTACCAAAGAGGTCATGGGTAGGAAAGCGTTGAAGAAAACAAACAGAGACGCTGAGTTGATGGCTCCGCCAATTTCATCTTCATCCGGCGAAGAAGAAGAGAGTGAGGATGAAGGGGACACCGGCCCGAGGGCGCCACCTGAGGATGAGAGAGATGACCTCGGGTCCTTGGAGTCATTTGCCCCCCCGACTAGCCCTAACCAGGCTCAGCAGCCAAAAGTAATAAAAGGAGCGATCCGCAAGGGGACCAAAAAACAGCAGCCAGTTCTAAGCGTTTTGAAGGCCTCGGAAAGGATAGCCCTGGATACCCGGGTTGGTTACCTGCAGACTAAGGATGACAGGCGTGTGTATGTGCCGTCAGTAGGTCAAACAGAGTATCCTTATCCTGCTGCTTGGTTGGACAAACTCAGCGAAGAAGCATCCCTAACGGTGAAAACGAGTTATGGAGAGATAATTAATGTGTTGATGACCCCCGCATATCGTACATTAATAAATTGTACAATGTTGACTAAAAATTTCAGAGAAGGTTTTGTGACCGTGTTGTATGATGTTTTGCTTAAATTGGTGAAACAGGCGGCTTATTGCAAAGCTCAGGCAGAGTTGAGAGAACAGGATGACGTCATAAATCAAGCCGGGGCCGGAGTGGGGCCTGCTGGCGCTCAAGCAGGATCTGCAACTTCCTCATTGCCTGTCTCAGTCACTGTTCCTCAGCAACAGCAAAACACGGCACAGCCTGTGTTAATAACACAGGCCCCAAATGATTTGGCTACGTTGGATGATCAGGAAAAAAACATGCGAGCATTTAAGGCCTTGAAGGCCATGGTTCGAGTTAAAGACCCAAAAGAAACAGTGAAAGAGTATTTATATGCAACATGGCCCATGATCAAAGATGCCCCAGGAGGGGAAATAGCCAAAAGGATGTGGTTGCAATTAGTGATTTCCGACCCAGTAATGTCCCACGAAACCGCACAAGGAGTTTATGAACGATGGGTTGATGAAGACGAAGAAGACGAAGAGACATATGTAACCCGGGCCAAAGAACAACTCAAGAGGGGAGTTACCTTGATGAATGTGTGGTACAAGCTGAAGCAGATTATAACACCAAACAGGTACGTCAAAGTCCTGAGGATGCTTGTAGCTGATAAAGCAAACCAAGCTATGTTTGTGAAGATGGGACCGGAGAGTTCAGTCTTGAGGATTGAAGAATCTATCAGACAATGGGACAGGTTGACAAAGCATTATAATGAGAGAAGGAAAGAGGTTAACAACCGGCGTGAAGGCGACCAGCTGCGTCAATCTACCCCAAAGACACCCCAGCCTGTCCAGCAAAGAGAAAACTATAGCCAGCAGCCTCGGAGAGCTGCTTATGCTGGTCCGCAGCCACGCGCACACGAGGGGGAGACATATTCGTTGCCCCGGCAACAGCAGGGAGCTGTGCCGGGCCCAAGGCCTCAGAGGGCCGCATACAACAAGCAACAAGCTTCAAAAACCACATATGTGAAACCAAATAATGATGGACGGGACCCGCAAAATGATCCGACTAAGAAAAGGGATCCTGGAGCATATGTGTCGAGAGAAGAATATGGGAAGATGACCACGGAACAGAGAAAGGCCCTGCAAGAGGCGCGCAAAGCTGCTGCGGCCTCCCAGGGGCCTGAGCAATGAGCCCGAAAAAGGCGCGAGTCACCATTGAAGGCGTCTACCGAAGGGGAGATAATCTCTACAGAAATGTGGGAAAAATCCCCTACCTGGTGGACACGGGAGCAGAGGTGTCCATGACTCGCAAAGCCTTAAGACAACAGGGACACCTGGATGTGATAGTAGCTGATGGAACAACAACCAAAATGCCTTTTGGCACATGGAGAGGAATTATATGGGTTATGGGACCATATAATTTATTGACTTTATGTGATGCTGAAGACATGGGGAAACCGAAGAACAAGCGCCGGTCTGCAAAGAAGAGACTGAGTAGATTACAAGCTAAATTGGTCCGTGTAGGCCCGACCAAAGTAACACCAAGCAGAGAGTGGTATAAACCGGTGGATGTGCCAGCTGTCAAAATCCAACAAGTAAAGGACAGCAACCTGTCTCCTGGAGGAAAGGAAAGGCTGGCCGGAATCCTGGACAAAGCTTCCATTGCTCATTTCAAAAATGACTGCGGAGACCTGGGAACGAATCACGTGCATTCCATCGCGGGTGGGGTCCATCCCCCGGTAAGACAATACCCACTCAATCCCGGGGCGGTAGCCGAAATGGACATGATCGTGAAAGAGTTGCTGGAGTTGGAAATCATCAGAGAGGAACTTAATCCGATTACGAACAGCCCCAATTCTGGCAGTCAAGAAACCAGAAACTGCTGGAGGAGGCTGGAGGCCGGTAATCAATTTCAAAGCCCTCAATCGAAGAACAATAGCTAACAAGGCAAGTCTAATCAACCCCCAAGCATCCTTGAAGACATTAAGGGTTAGAAAATACAAGTCCTGCATTGATTTGGCAAATGGATTTTTCTCATTGAGAATTGCGAAAGGCTCGCAAGGAAAAACTGCATTTACACACAAAGGGAAAGCATACGTGTGGCAAAGACTGCCACAAGGGTATAAAAACTCCCCCAATGTATTCCAGTCAGCAGTTTTACAAGTACTAGAGGGACTGGAGGTCACGGTGTATATTGACGATATTTTTATTGCCAGTGACACCGAGGAAGAGCACCTAGACATGCTACAAGCGGTGATCGAGAGAGTTTCAGCTGCAGGACTCAAACTCAACCTCAAGAAATGTCAACTGGGCCGCTTCCAGGTAGATTATTTGGGCTTCCAGGTTGATGAAAACTTGGGACTGTCAGATGGGTATCGACAGAAGATTGAACAGATTCTGCCGCCAACCACTGAGAATGAGCTCCAGAAAATTCTTGGACTGTGCAACTACGTGCGAGACCACGTCCCACATTATCAAAGACATGCAAGGCCGCTGTACGCGCGGCTCCGGAAAGATCCAGATGGGACAAAGACTAAGAATTGGGTATGGTCAGCAGCAGATCAAGCCAATTTGGTAAAATTAAGGGAAGCTGTAAAGAATGCTGTACGCCTGGAACCCAGGAGCCTGACCACGCGGTTGGTCGCTGAAATACACTGTGATGACGATGATGCCATGTTAACCGTCAGCAACGAGAAGGCAGGTATGGTGGCATTGTGGACTTACACCTTGACCAGTGTGGAAAAAAAGTTTCCCCAAGAAGAGAAGGAACTTGCAGTTCTGGCCAAGTATTGGGGGCCGTTGAAGGACCTGGCACAAGGACAAGGTATTAAAGTCATCACACAAAGTCAAGTACATCGCTTTTTGCGAAAAGCCACACTTGAAAGTACAAAAGCCACTAATGTCAGGCGGGGAAGATGGGAGGACATATTGCTTGATCCCGATTTGGAAATCGGTCCAGGGGCGAGCCATACAGGAAGGCTGAGGACCGAGGAGGAAGGGGGAACTCCGAGTGAATGGGCCTTGTTTACGGACGGGTCGAAGAAGGGTGAGGAAAAGCACGCACGCTGGGGCTTCATCCTCAAACAGAGCGGGAAAGAGGTTTGTCGCAGTCGCGGCAAAGTTGACGGAAGCGCGCAGGCAGGGGAAGTAACCGCAGTGCTAGAAGGGCTGTTGGAGGTAATAAAAAGACACATAAATCATGTGCAGGTTATAACCGATAGCTTTTATTGTGCGCAGGCTCTCAAGGAGGATCTAGCGATCTGGGAAGAAAATGGTTATGAGGGAGTGAAAGGGAAAATGGTAGCTCACAGTGAGTATGGAAGAAAATAGCTGAAATGAGACTTTCATTAAAAATTGATGTTGTCCATCAAAAGGCACACCTTAGGGAAGGTAGCCACTGGCAAGGAAATGACGAGGTTGACCGGTACGTTCAAGAGAGAAGGTTAATAGTTGTAGGAGCAGAAAACTGGAGCAGAACACCACAGGGGAAGGTGGTTCCAGACGAGTCCGTGCGGGAGGTGGCTGCGGCTGTACACCAGGCTATAGGTCATGCTGGCCCCCTGCCCACGAGGAAAGCGCTGGAAAAGCTGGAGCTTTGGATTCCTGATAGAACAATCCGAGCTGTGTTGCGGGACTGTGAGGTATGCAATATGTACAATGCAGGAAGACGAGGGAAACGGGCAGACGGATTAACCATTAAAAGCTCCGTGCCCTGGGGGTCAATTTGCATGGACGTGGCTGGACCTCTGGGGGTGAACGGAGCTAAAGGTGAGAAATATCTGATTGTACTTGTTGATTCCATGTCAGGTTATTTGGGACTTAATGCTGTGAGAAAGGCTAATGCTAACAGTGTACTGAAGACACTGAATGACAGCTGTATGTGGCTGGGAGTACCCAATGAATTAAGAACAGATAATGGGACGCATTTTAAGAATGCTAAAGTTGATGAATGGTGTAGGAAATGGGGAGTTATGAGAATATTCTCGCCCCCTTACACGCCTCAAGCAAATGGGGTGGCAGAGAGAACAATTGGGTTGGTTAAGAACTGGCTCGGGAAAAATGCCAATGGGAAGGAGTGGAGCACAAAGCTGGTGGAATTGGCAGTGAGTTTAAATGGGCGGAGCCGCACAGCTCGACTGTCTCCGTCGGAAGAATTGAATCAACGCCCAGCCATAGCTCAACATGCAAAAAGGGAACAAAAGCTGTCAGCACCGAAAAAAGAGGAATGTCCTTTTACAGTGGGTCAGCAAGTTTGGATTAAGTCAAGAGACTCATCCAACAACGCAGCAGTTAAGCCTAAATACGAGCGGCCTGACATTGTTGAAGAAATTTTGGACAGAAACACAGTCCGATTAAAAAAGAAAGGAATTCAAGGCGTGGAGCAGCTCAAAGCTACATCCAGCTCAAGCCAGGAAATAACCAGGGAAGTAGAATGGCCACGAACATCGCCGACATCCCGCCCTTCATCAAGTTAGCTTCAATCAAGGGTGCGGTAATTGCACGCCGCTCGCCATGAGGTATGATGGCCGGATTGGCAGATTGCATTTTGGAAAATGCAAAGTGTGGATTTTTAACCACAGCGGTGGAGGAATTTAAATGGAGGGATGCAGAGGAGAAATGTGTGATTTGTCTGTGTTCTAACACCTTGCCGACCAAGTGGACCGGGACTGGATTCAGGAGACCTCAGGCTGAACCACTCCAGATGCCTCGGTGGACAGGAGAGAGGGGTGATCCACTGTTTCCTGTCAAAGTCCTGGATGAGGTAATATGTGAGGAGTGCCAGATCAAAAAATTGCCCCGTATGAAGATTTATACGCAATGGGAAGTAGGACAGGGGGCATTGCAGCTGGTTCGGCCTGGACAAAGTTGTGGATGCACCTGGGATGGACAAGCTCTGAAACACTGCGCCCAGTGTCGGGACTGCGAGACCAAAGGCTATCTGGTAAGTGGAAACGAATCCGAGGGTTGGCAGCTTACATCCGCCATTACACCACTGGTTAGACTCTGTCCGGCCTTGAGGGCCCACGGAGGAATTAAGGCGCTAGATAGTTATTTGGCACCAGACAGACTTAACGAGCTCATGGCTGAGAATTGGCCTTGGCAGGTGGCACCTCTCAACCTACCACCGCTTATGGGCAACTCTGTCCCTGAATATCTGGAAATAGATGTGCAAATTGGTCGGGCGGAAGAAATCACAGAAGAGGAAATTGCGAGAGGACCTTGGGCTCCTAAGGTATGGGCCTCTCTCGTTGGGCAAATTCTGGCACGCACGGACACCCCTCTTGAGGAGGTCCCAGGGCCAGTAATGGACAAAAATTGGTATGCGCATGACATGTATTGCTATACTACAGTTTTGGACCCGAGCCCTAAAAAACTGCAGTACAGGAAAAAAGAGTTAGTGTACTGCTTGGCACCAAGACCGCCACGATGGCAGGAGGGACGGAGAGAACAAATCCCGAACGAGCTGCGACTGGATTCAGCCATGGTAACAGTCACCGTAAACATGGCTGTAGTGCCTTATGAGGGAATTTATTCCATCTCTATGGAATTGAGTGCGATCCCTATTCTTGAATGGCTGGCGATACAGGAGAGGAAAAGACAACGTTTTGAAGAATTCTTGGCATTAAGGTATATTGTCCTTAAAGACGCCTGCACATCAACCGCAGACCTAGGTCTGGGGGAAGAAGCAGAAGCGGAACCCCCGACAATTGACCTAACCACCGCCATGGAGGAAGAAACACAGCCACATCAGGATGACAGCGCAGAACAAAGCGCACCCCCTCCCCCTCCTGCTAGTATTGAGCAACCAAGATGTGTTCTTCATATAGGAGGGAGGAGACGAAGGATCCACGTGCTGTCTCAGCTGAGCAGACCCAGCAGAGATTTGGGAATTGCACCTCGCGCACCGGAGTGGCAACCATGACTGAAACAAGGCAGCCTGAAGAAAATCACCCCTTTATCACGAGCTATTTGACCTTAAATGAATTAATGGCCCATCGGGAGAACCCGACCTATAATCCACGATGCGACTACGACATATCCTGTAAAGGTAAGGGCTCAAATAATTATTGGATTGAAACTGAAATGTCATTTAGGAATGGTGATTTGGGACAAAAAAAGGTCAGTACGAAGGACCTACAAATTAAATGGGGTTGGATGCCGCACCATTCTGAGGCTGCAATGTGGTGCGAAGATAGTGGTGCTTTAAATGTAACCAATTGGCAATGGCAAGAAATAGAAGCCACAAAATTCCCCACAGGAGCCCCTTGGATCCTGAACATTCATTATGATAAAGAATATGTCTACAGATGGGGACCAAATTATTATGATAATGTACAGCCCCCATACGTAGATGTGAGATCCCACAGCTTGTCCCTGATTTGGACAAATGATGAATGTATGTATCGCGAAGTTGAAATGCACCGGCAAGAGCCTAAATGGAAAGTCGGAATTGGCCGTCTAATTGAAAATTCTACTGATTACTTACCGGTACAGGTGAGGAAAGAAGAATTCAAAACTGATCGGAAAAACAACTACAGTTGTTTAGGCAATCACGGGTTCGTTAAAGACTCGTGGTGGAAAATAACATCTTTAATTAACCACAATGAACAACCAGTGTATGAGGAATTGGTGCAAGTAAAAGTGGTAAAAAGTGAACAATTGGAATTCTGGTGGATGTCCAACGAATGGAATCCTGACAATCCTCCTAGGAACACAGCGTGGGCGTTTCAGGGACCCGCCCCAGTTCCAGGGGTGATTAAAGTAGTTACTTGGAAGTGGCTCGATCGCAACGTGTGCCCTAACTTGACCGGGGCACAAGGGCAGAGGTGGCAAAAGGCCCCCGACTACGCAGATTGGTGGAGCAAGGAAGCATGGGATGAGGACACAGTGTCATACACATCGGATTCATCTTGTGATGCTACTAATTATCATCCCCTTCGACCTGGTAAAAGGGCAATAAGGCACGAAGAGAAAAAAATTGAAAGGGCCCTGAAGCAACTTGAAGTAGAAGCTCCTGTGTCCAAAGGAGGAAGTCGCAAACTTAAGGCCCCCACCTTTGTGTATCGCGGAACGGCTGCCAAGGAACTTCCTCCGCCAGCAGACGGCCGCGATGACGACCAACCGTCAACAACACGAAAGGCGAGAAGACAGAAAACCAAGAAGCAAAGGTAAGCAACATATACCTTTTCAACCTCCAGGCCCTAAATTATCCATGCCCCAAAGAGATTTTAATTATGAGAGTGAAGACGTAACTTCTGTTGAATATTGGTGTAGCAAAGATAAGCACTGGAGGAGTAATGACATGTCACGGACAATGTATCAAATTGAACAAACGATTGATCAATGGGGAAGATTACAGTGGTATCATGGTGTTTCCAATCGATTTGCCTACCAGCGTTACCCCAAGCCATTAATAATACCGAGAGTGGTCAGGAAAATTAAAGATAGAGAAATGCCTGCAAAACTTCCCTGGATATTAAATTCAGTGACAATTGGCCATGCTTTAAAAATACGCTGGGGCCCAAATTATTATGATAACTGTCAACCCATGTATTTTGAAATAACTATACAAGGATTGCTGCTCTTTACAACGAGCGAGCACATGTTTCACTTCCTAAAAGAGCGCCCTCATGGCAACATGCACTTTTACGTAATTGAAAATGTAACAATGCCGTTAAGAATGACAGAGAGAAGTGGAGAGTTTGTACGCAAAAAATATACCAAACCTCCTTTTGAATGTTTTGCAAGTTTGAGTCAGTATGGTCCGCTATGGTGGAAATTGACCTCGGTTGAAACTGAACAAAATCAGCCCTTGTGGGAAGAGCTCATTTTGGTCAGGAAAGGAAGATATAATAAAGATTCGAAAATATCAGAGGAAGAGCAGGAATTGATAAAGAGGGTAAATCATGGAAGTATGACAGGGGGAATGGCGCTAATTACGTCATGGAAGGAGGTGTGGCGAGGTCTCGATCCACAGATTAAGGATGGACGCGGATGCTTCTATCGGACACTCGTTCGTCACAGCAGCGAACCACGGTCCAGAGTTGGAGAATGTCCAGCAGAATAAAGAACAATCCCGGGACGGGGGAAACAGGACCAACGGCGTTAACAACATTTCAAAGTTTTAAAGGTGAGACACAGTATGAATTAATGGATTCTGGCTTTTCTCAAGTTCCAGCAGAAGGAGTCGTTATCATCCAGCAACCAGCCTCTTTGAATAGAGGAACACAAGCACCTGGCCGAGGGCCAGAATGCCCAGCAGCAAGTGAGATGTCATCATATGTCAACCTCAGGGCCGTAAGGGAGCCCCGATATGCAGTTCCTCGGCCTTCAGCAAAAGCCAGCCCGGTGTACACCAATTCTACCAGCGAGGTAAGACCGACCCCAGCTTTAAATCTGCCATCTGTCATGACAGAAAGGAGCGTCCTGTTTAGACGTCAGGAGCATGAATACCAGGACATTGAGGGAATTAATCCAGGGGTACCGGACAGAAGAGACATTTTCCTCTGGCGAGAGGATGGATTTGCTATGGAGCAGCCGGAGCCTGAAGCTCCGTCTTTCAACCCAGGGCATGTGAACTTTGAGGTACCGAGACCTAACAGTGTTTCTTTGTCGGGCATACCGTGGGTAAGGATTCTTTATTACGGTATGAGCACGATGGTATGTGTAACAATGTTGACGACACTCGTCTTATGTACTTTGACTAAACTAGGCCGGGGTAGAGATGAGGCGTCCCCCCTAAATTTAAAAGAGATAAGATATGTTACCACGAAAAAATATAACCAGACATGCTGGAGTGTCACAATGAGTACGCTAGATGTGGAAATACGCACTGTTTTGGAGGCTGACCCGCTAAACAACCAACTTAAGGTAACGGCACGTTTGTTAAATTCTCTTGCCAAGTATGGCACCAACAGAACAGATGATCTAAAGGTAATGACAACCTTTTCTGACAAATTGTTATCAGAAAAACAGGCCCAGGATCAGGTTATGCAATATTATGTGAAGACAATTTATCGTGGAGCTGACCCCAGTAAGCTGTTACTTTCTTTAATAGGACTAAGAAAGCTTGAACAAAGAGAAGTCAGAACTAATTGGATCCAAATTAAAGGTCAAACACCATCCTGGTATTCTAATCATAAATGCCGGCCAATCCCGGAACTAAACGCGACAGGGTATTGGGAATTTTCGGATCCTAGTCGGCAGCGAGATATCATTACACCAGCACAAGAGAGACAAAGGTTTTGTACAGAGTTTAGGCCCTCGTGGGAGCCATGCTTTAGTTGCATTGATTACAGCTGCGGAGTGAGCCCAGAATCTGTCAGAGCAACTACCACGGGAAGTGTTCGTTCCCCTCTCGACTCGAGACGTTGGACGAGAGCCAAGTTCCTGGAGCCCAGCAAAAGGAAATCCCCTCTTAGAGGTAAGAGGAGCACAGCCACACTGAATCAGCGACAGAATGAGTGTGCTTTAGCTCAGAAAAAGTTAAAACCCTGTTATTGGAATGTTATGGATTCCTGTGGGTTAAATTATCATGTGCGTGGTCCTTCATCGACCACGTACATGACAAATAATTTGTTTAATAAGGCTCAAACTGTTAAAAGAGTTTTGATCGTTGACTATGAACACTGGATCAACAATACGCTCCCTTGGTTGTGGGAGAAGTTGTTGAAGGTGCATTATAGTCATCCGATCCCAAGTCATGATAATTTGTTTCAATTGAAACCTATGAGGTTAATGTTTTGGACACAACTAATACCCACACCCGATGATTTGTTTTCAGTGCCACAAAAAGATTTTAATAAGATTGATGAATGTGTGGTAGAGAAAATATATTTTGACCTGAATAAAAAGGAATGGTCTATTGGCAATTCGCCCAGATGCCCACTATATGAGGTGGAAAAATTAATAGGAACAAAATGGGTGCATAATTGTTCAGGGTTACTTGTAAATAAAACTGTCAAAGGTGTTTTGCAGGCTTGGAAAGAATTTCGTACACGTGATCTCGACAGGACCTGGTGGGGCTTTCAGAGCTGGGAAATGAAAAGATGGGTTCTGCCTTGCCTTAATGTGTCATCTAATTATTGGGTTAAATATCAATACTTAGCCACAGTGTATTCTAAAGAACAGGACACTTATCCAGGTATGTCGGGGTGGTCACCCTATTTATATTTTAGTCCCAGGCCTTGGATGATGAATTGCAATTCCGAAAAAACCTCCTGCTTGATTCAGCTGGCCCGCGAAAAATGTGGATCAGTGCCAAATTGGGGGGAATTTTGCAAAAATAAGTATCCATATGCAAATTTTAGTACTCCTGAAGGAGCCCTTTGGGTTAGAGCCCCTGATACCAAAAAATGGAAAAGACGAATGGAAGCTGACAAACAAACTTGTCTTAAATGGGTGAATGATTATGGGCTTACACAAATTGAACATCCAAGATTCATGCCTGATCGACCAGACGCTTAATTGCAAATTGGGGAGGGACATGCATTTAGAAAGTCGCTTTGCCAGGGTAATCAAGTTTTGGGTTTTGATTGGATTGGACCTAACAAAATTTATAACAGGGGAACTTGTTTTTCCCCTGCTGAACATTGGCTCCAATGTGGACATGGCAGCGACCTTCATGACTGCACGTGGTATGAAAAGATTGAATTGGTATTTGTTCAAACTACAAGAGTTGTGATCGAGTCCACGTTAAATTTAATGGAACAAGGTCTTGAAACCATAGGTTCGGGGTTGTGGCGTGTTGTAAGTAAAACATGGAAGTGGATTTTACTTGGTTTGTTTTTGCTTGCAGCAGCGACCACGACCTGCCTCCTGACCAAAACATACGCCAAACGGCTGCTCCGCTCCAAAAGGGAGGGGGCTCTGACGTCACCAATTGAGATGAGGCCCCTCCCAGAAGGCGGGGACGAGACTCTTATAAGCTCGGGAGGAACTGGACATAGTCCACTTTGACTTTTTGATCATCCACGCGGAATCTCCAGGGTGGAACGACAAAACAATTTGTGTTTGGAAATGATGGCAAATAGGACCACTTCAGGGCACCAGGGACGCCCTGGAACTCTTAATGTGAGTAACGAAGTTGAATTTTGGTCATTATTCGTGATATGGCTGGGCTACTGTTGTACGGGTAGATGGGAATTGTTGCAGTTTACCCATTTTATTGTTTTGATATCAACAGTAATAAAAGTTTTAGTGCTGAGATTTGTGTTTCATACCTATAGTCTCGGGTTGGGATTATTTTTGGTCTACCTGCATGGCAGGACAAGGATTCAATGGGGAACCGCGAAAGGCATTGCTGAGGGTGTGGCCCTATTGTGCTGGACTGTGCTAGATATGGCCTCAACCTTTACATCCCATCTGATTTACGGGACCGTGATTTTAGAGGGATTGCTTGCCCTAGCACTGGCCATATACGTAGTTGGCCTAGTTGCTCGCCTTAAGAGTAATGTGGGACATAAACAAATTTGGATTATTAGAACCATCAAATTCGTAATGTGGGGGATAACTTGGGGATTTATTTCCATTATCCTGTGGTTTGACATTGTCGATCAATTAGTATTAATCATGTGGTTTATGAGTTATGCAGCTGTTTTTGTTGTCGTTCCACCCCGGGGAGAGAGTGATGTCAACAGAGGGCCGATTCTCTCTGTTGCTTCACTGTCATCCAGAACTGAGAGATCGCTTGAACCAGCCAGAGTCCCTCATGATGTGTCTATAACGATCCACCAATCTGGAAGGAGAGAAGTT